>NW_026652279.1:51581331-51789210 GCF_009828535.3 Hylobates moloch
AATGGGGAAAGGATTCCCTATTTAATAAATGGTGCTGGGAAAACTGGCTAGCCATATGTAGAAAGCTGAAACTGGATCCCTTCCTTACACCTTATACAAAAATTAATTCAAGATGGATTAAAGACTTAAATGTTAGATCTGAAACCATAAAAACCCTAGAAGAAAACCTAGGCAATACCATTCAGGACATAAGCATGGGCAAGGACTTCATGTCTAAAACACCAAAAGCAATGGCAACAAAAGCCAAAATTGACAAATGGGATCTCATTAAACTAAAGAGCTTCTGCACAGCAAAAGAAACTATCATCAGAGTGAACAGGCAACCTACAGAATGGGAGAAAATTTTTGCAACCTACTCATCTGATAAAGGGCTAATATCCAGAATCTACAATGAACTCAAATTTACAAGATAAAAACAAACAACCCCATCAAAAAGTGGGCAAAGGATATGAACAGACACTTCTCAAAAGAAGACATTTATGCAGCCAAAAAACACATGCAAAAATGCTCATCATCACTGGCCATCAGAGAAATGCAAATCAAAACCACAATGAGATACCATCTCACACCAGTTAGAATGGCCATCATTAAAAAGTCAGGAAACAACAGGTGCTGGAGAGGATGTGGAGAAATAGGAACACTTTTACACTGTTGGTGGGACCGTAAACTAGTTCAACCATTGTGGAAGTCGGTGTGGCGATTCCTCAGGGATCTAGAACTAGAAATACCATTTGACCCAGCCATCTCATTACTGGGTATATACCCAAAGGATTAAAAATTATGCTGCTATAAAGATACATGCACATGTATGTTTATAGAGGCACTACTCACAATAGCAAAGACTTGGAACCAACCCAAATGTCCAACAACGATAGTCTGGATTAAGAAAATGTGGCACATATACACTATGGAATACTATGCAGCCATAAAAAATGATGAGTTCATGTCCTTTGTAGGGACATGGATGAAACTGGAAACCATCATTCTCAGCAAACTATCACAAGGACAAAAAACCAAACACTGCATGTTCTCACTCATAGGTGGGAATTAAACAATGAGAACACATGGACACAGGAAGGGGAACATCACACACCGGGGACTATTGTGGGGTGGGGGGAGGGGGGAGGGATAGCATTAGGGATATACCTAATGCTAAATGACTAAATAAAATGGGTGCAGCACATCAACATGGCACATGTATACACATGTAACAAACCTGCACGTTGTGCACATGTACCCTAAAACTTAAAGTATAATAATAATAAAATTCAAAAAAAATAGCTTATTTGACACTCTGTTCCTTTCTCTCCCTGCACTGCCCAAGGTGTCAGTCATATTATGATCATTACATTGTAAGATCCATAATACTCATACTATGCTTTGTAGCCATAATTCTTGGAGATAAAGATGAAAATACAAAGAAATAACTACTAAGAAAAGGGATATCTAAATCTATATATAGAAATATATATACACATACACACATACACACATATGTAGTTATTAATGATAAGAAAATAGTATGCAAATACACACTAAAAACTGTTTTTAATTTACTAAAATGTCTTATGTTTTATAAAATACATGTTTATTTGGATTAAAATATGATAGCAAATGATATGACTAAAATGTAATTACATTAAAGATGTATTTACCAAATAAAAATTACAAATAAGATTCAGTTTCATTAATTAATTTTTTCAAAATTTCAGAATATTGATAATTTCCAAATCATACTAATATTTCAGAGCATTTAAAGCATGGTACACTTCACAATTGATTTTGTGAATCTAGTAAAATGACTCTAACACAGTTTTTCTGATAAAGAATTCTGTTAAGATGCTATAGACTGAATGTGTCATCCCAAAATCCATATGGTGAAATCCTAATCCCCAATGTAATGATATTAAGAAGTAGAGGCCTCTGAAGGCAATTAGGTCATAAGGGTGGAGCCCTCATGACGGGATTAATGCCCTTATAAAAGAGAAAGGGACATGAGTCTTTCTATCTCTGCCTAATGAGAATGCAATGAGAAAAGATAGTTGTCTGTAAACAGGAGAGTGCTTACACCTGCTGCAGAATCTACCAGTGCCTTAATCTTGGACTTCCCAGCCTCCAGAACAGTGAAGAATAAATGATTGCTGCTTAAGCCACCCTGTATATGGTAATTTGTTACAGCAGCCCAAATTGACTAATATATAGATTTTTTAAAAATTTACCAGCAGATGCATGAATGCAAGCACATCAAATATAAAACATGCAAATTAAATAACATAACAAAATATTAATCTGCACAATGAACTAAAGTATATTCCTATGCTTTGCTGTTTTAATAATAGGGACTATTTTCATGAACTTTATATCACATTAGTAGTAGAAAACCAACATCTCAATAGATGTAGAAAAATTTTAGTGAATGCAATTTGACATTATGCTTAATCTAAACCAACTAATAATCTAAAAGTATTTTTTAATTGTAATAATGAAATATTTTCAAAATGCATCAAAGAAGTACTCACAATTTGTAAAATGCTCCTGGCATACAACAGGGCCCTAAAAAGACTAAGTGCTATAAAAGACATTTTACATATTTAGCATCATACAATTTAGGAGATTATTTTATTTAGGAGCTTGCAATAGGCAAACATTCATTAAGAAGGAATGCCTCAAAGAAAAAAAAGAGACCTGAGATTAAATAGACACAGGTAGACCAATGAGTCATGTGTAAGACTTATGGGATTTGCAACAAAGGTTAGAGATGGTTCTTTTATCTGAGACATTCTGGAAAGGTGGAGGCAGATCTTATCTTAGAATACACAAGAACAGTGTGGTCCTTGTGATGACAGGTTTCCTAGAACACAAAAGACTGGAGAAATTTCTTAATCAATGATATTTTCTGGAAGCACAGGGCTCAGATGAAGTTCAACATTGTCAATGTCTTACCTTGAACATTACATGGCTATGCGACTAAAGTTATCTACCATGAGCTTGGCATTATAAGATCCATCAGATCATGTAACCAGATAGCCACAGTGACCACTGAAAATGCAAACAGTATATTTTGAATTGGGTCTAATAAGCTCCAAACTCATAAGTAAGTTATATATATGGGTGGCTCAAATTCTCATGTTACCTAGTTCTATTGTATCTATGCTTCTTCTTCAAGTCAAATTATGATCTTATGAAGACATTCATATGATCAACTTGCAAAGAAGGAAAAAAATCAGGACTGGTTAAAATATAAGTGTACTATATTGTTCTAATTATTGACTAAAACATACAATTTTTAAAAAATTTATTGGCAGATGCATGAATGCAAGCACATAGATATATTTATCTGTCTAAATAATATACTTTAATAAACTATATATTATATAATACTATATATTCTATATTCTATTATATATTATTTCTGTCATTACAGATCTCCTCAGTGCTTGTCTTAATGACAATTTTAAGGGAAGAGCCTTCCAATAGCAGATTTGATTATCACATGGAGAAAAGTGGCTTGAAGTGTGAGTATACACAGGCTCCTCAGCAGGAGGGAGTGGCTTTTGCTGATTGATCAAGGTTCTAGAAGGTATCATATTTGAAAACTAGGGACAAGAAGCTCTCAAGAAAATGTATATGGACAAATCTATGAGAAAAGCCAGAGAGCATGTGACTATTAATGTGTCTATACCACAGAAGAAATCCTGAAAATATTTTAGGTTAATAGAATGACTCATCCTATGGATATAAGTCTATTTCTGCTCAGTCATCTATTTCTGTTCAGTGCTGATTCAGTGAACAGAGCAACCCCGGAAACAAAGGTAGAAAATGTACATGAATCCACCACGATTAGTTCTCTTTAAACTCAGATCCCCGATGAGTTAATCACACCTCCGAATGACCAACTTTGTGCCCTAGAGACTAATGCTGAACAATTTATATAGCATCATTCCTAAATACACAATCATTTCTTTGGTGGCAATTAAATGATATTGGACCATTTCTTAGAGGGAACAGGTGATATTCGAATTACCTCTTACCATGGATATGGGCTTGTCTTTCCTGTCCACAATACAACTGCTAGCATTACTAACAGCACAAATAATCATGAGTTTACCTCATAGCTGATCTATTAAAATGATATTCCACACCATATTCCTGCAAAGGATTGCACACATTTATAAAAAATGAGGAGCCATAATGGGTGCACAGCCCTGAGATACACCAGTCTTATCATACAACCTATTAATCAGAAGTAGTTGACCAATGGTATGGTTTGTTAAAGGCTCAGACAGTGCATCAGATTAGGGATTATAATCTCCAGATTAGAGTACTGCTTTTCAGGATGCAGTATATGCATTGGACTATCAGCTGATATATGGTATTTCGTGCTCTTTAGATTGAATTTGTGGACCAAGAGGTGGAAGTAGGATTGGCTCTATTACTTTTACTTCTGGTGAACCAAATATACAATTTGTTTTCAATTACCTAATTTCAATTACCTAGGGCTCTGCTTGTTTACAAGTGGTGGTTTTCAGCAGAAATAACTCAGCTAAAAGACATAGTAAGGACTCCACTGAACTTGAAGTTGTAACTGCCCCCTGGTCTTTCAGGACTCTTCATGTTACTGGTACTAACTGTACTAGCAGGAGGAGGAAGTAATTACTTCTAGCCATCATCAGGAAATAAGTTTACTTCTATGAAATGGGAGTAGGGAAGGTTATGCCTAGAATACAAGAAATTCATTGGGAAATGGCTTGGTCTTTCTGTACCCAGTGATTAAAGTAAATAGCCCAAGCGGGCAGCAAATTAAGGATTCAAATCCTTGGGAGTAGCCTTCTAGTTCTAGGTCACACCAGTAGGCAAACAAGCAATTCAGGCCAGCTGTGGTGCTGGTCTAAGCTGAGGGAAATATAGAGTCATAATAGAGAAGGAAAATGATGAATATCAGTTACAATATTTGGACCAGCTGCAGCAACAGAAATTATTTTGTTTTACCTTACCTCTCCGTCCAGCTGTCACTATGGTGACAACACACATGTTCTCTCTGCTGGAATGCCTTTTCTTCTTGATGTTCATTCCCACACACCATTCAAGTCTGCTCAAATGTTACCCTCTTAATGGTATCTTCCTGATTATTTTAAATTACACTTTTTCCTACTCTTCAGTTTTTCTGCCCCCTCTTTTCCTGCTCCACATCATATTTAGCAATTTTAAATAAAATTACTTGCATATTTATAAATTTATGCATTAATTACTTATTAATATATATTTTTGTTGTTTATCTCTCCCCTCATATGTAAAATTCACGTTGTCGGGAATTTCTGAGTTTTTTTTCACTATCGTATCCCTATCACCCAGAAGAGTTCCTGGCTCATAGCAAATATTTAATAAGTATTTATAAAACAGATGAATTAATTTACTTCATATTTTGGATGATGACTCCTAAATCTACATCTTCAACCTACACTTCCAAATTTGTCTCTTACTCCATGCTTTCGGGTTACACAGCGGCCAGAGGTAACATTGTGTGTAAGCAGAGTTGGCAGGAAGTCTTATGGCATAATTTTAGTGCAGAATTGAAGACTCTTTTTTCTCATATGCCAAAGAATATCCCTCTTAGTGTGATTACTAATATTTCACAATTTTTTACAGGGAGTAATGATAAGGTTAAAATATATATAGTATTGGGAGGAGTAAGTATTTATACAAATCTATTCCCACTGTATTGAAAGGGTTTATATTAAGTAAAATTAAAGATGGGGAACCTAGGGACCCTAAGTAGCACAGACTGCAGTAAAAGTGTAAGAAAGAATATTTTTAAGCGAGGGTTAGCTATTAAAAAGCAAATCCTACCTTTAAATTGTTTAGCAAGCCGCTGTGGTTTTCTCAAACTTACCACTCTTGCCCTAAAGTTTTATTACTTCATATTTATACCACTACATCTTTCTATCAATTTAATTCCTTCATACACCTTCTCAGTTTCAGTCAGCGGACTATCATTTTTTCATCCCTCTGAGCTAGGAAATTTTTCAGATCTTCTCTCTTCTTTGTTCACCATGTACAAGTCAGTCATCTAGTTTTGTCAACTCATGTCAGGATCTTTAACAGTGAAATCAAGACTCCACAAAGTGTAGACTACACCTGCCCTGCCATTTACTGTGTGGAGATTATGTTAAAAAATGAATTATCCTTTGCTTGACTCTAACCCCTGTGTTTCTTGCCATTGCACTTATATAGCTTCCTCCACAAAATGTCCATAAAATTTGTATCTATCACTTAATATTCATCTCAAATGTCATCTCCCACCTTGGGAAACATCAAAGTGATGACATTTCTTCCTACCTTAAACTTCCTCCCTAGGTCTCTCTATTGGCATTTTATCTCTTGACTCCCTTGACTTACATCATTTTCTGCTAATGTTATCTGTGCACTTACTTTCCCATCATTACACGAAGAGCATCTAAATCGCCGAGACTGTTCTTTAAATCCCCAACAATCCTCACAAGCCTCTATTAAACAAGAATGAGTAATGTCACTCCAGGTATAATTTATCCTCCACTTTTTTCCTGAATGGATCTCTGGATCTCATTGATGCTGCCTCTAGGATAAATTTGTGTACCTCTCATCATGTCCTCCAATTCACTGGCTCTCACTAATTTGCTTCAGTTAACTAGTTCGATCTTATTTTCTATGATGCTCCTTACCCCAATTACTTCAATATTCAAATAGTTCAGTTTCTTAGACAATTATAGAGAGATAATTATGTATGGACAGAACTTAGGACAAGAGACAAAAACAGAAAGTGAAAAAAAAGGTGTTCTCTCCACCTCTCAGAGTCTTTATAGTCTTGTCTCTATTTTTATCCTTTTCTGTCTTGATTGTCATACTCTTGTGTTCCAGCTGAGTATCCAACAAACATCTATGTATTCTTCAAACTCCATGCATGCACTGCAGTTTTTATGTTAATTCTATTTATTATTTCTAAAGGAAATTTAATTAGCTTAGGCCAGGACAAGGGGTGTCTTTCCAGGGACCAGAGAGGCCCTTGGTACAATCAGCTGAGACCAGAGTGAAGAGGTGAGAGTGCAAATACACTTCAAAACAGGATTGTGGACAAGGAAGGCAAGACAAAACACTAAATATTTCATTTATATTTTAATTTTCTAGAAAGCTAAATGTAACTAGGAAATAATAATTTATGCAGAACCAGTCAGGATAAAAATATGGCTTTCATTAGATTTTTAAAAATAACTGGAGACCTCATTATGATTTTATTACCATCATTTAACTAGAACCACAATCACAGAATCATTGATTTTAATGCTCATTTGGATACTTTATCAGTGTGTTTCCTTGACAAGAAGACATCGGAATAAAATTACTCATGCAAGAGATTTACGGATGAAATGCCTATAAAGAATAAAGAAGGAAGGAGCAGAAGTGAGAGGGGGCTTCAGATTCCAATGCAGGCTGAGGATCTGACATAGATGGAATGTATCCTCCGCAGTTCAGGCATTGAAAACAACCCTTAATGCAACAGTGTCAGGAGGTAGAACCTAATATAACATTTTTAGGTCAGGAGGGCTCTACCATCATGAATGGATTAATGCTGTTATGGCAGGAGTGGGTTTGTTATAAAAGTAAGCTTGGCTCTCTCATGCCCTGTCTCTCCTGTTCTCTGTCACCCTGTTGCCTTCCACTACAGGATCACACGACAAGATGGCCCTCATCAGATGTGGTCCCTCAATTTTGAACTTTTCAGCCTCCAGAACCATAAGCCAAATAAACTTCTGTTGTTTGTAATAACCCAGTCTGTGGTATTCTGTTATAGCAGCTTAAAACCAACTAAGATGGCACCTGTGACAGGAAAGAAGAAGAAAGGAGGATTGGGGAAGAGCCTCAGTCTGTAGTGATGCTCTGAGAAAGCTGTGACATGCCTGATGGGAAGCCCCAGATCAAAACTTGCCTATTAGATGAGTGACACATTAGGCAACAGTGGAATGCCTGGTGGACCCCCGCCGTGCGCAGTGATTAGGTAGAAGGAGCCTGAGGAGAGAAAAGTCTCAGTGTGAATGGTGCATCTAACTATACTCCTTTCAGCAGGTGTTCTCATGAAAGATCTGAGCCACTGACTTGTCCTGTTCTCTGTGATATCTTCTTCCCAACAGAATGTAAGCACCACAAAATAAAGTAACATGCATCTTTGTCCTGACTATGCCTAACCCAATGTGAGGACAGCGTGCTTGTGACTGTACTTGCAAAAAGGTTACATTTAAGAGATGGTTTGATAGGATAGAGAGTGTTTTCCTAACTTTGAAAGAAGTTTAATTATTTCTTAAAATTAATAGATCTCAGCAGTTTTAGATTCACTGAAATATTTGATACATATGGGTAATGAAAATATTCAGTATGCCATATGTTCATTTTAACAACTTGTTATTGTAGGTTAATTATACCTCATAGTTTTACTTTTCATAGTATCTTTGATCACTTTCTTCTTCACAAGCAAGCTGTGATATTGAACTGTAGTGTCTCATTTTAGATTTACAGATGACAATATTGAATAAGATACAATGAGGAAAGCTAAAGACTTCTTCAGGTTCAGTAAATATGTAAATGGAAAAATTGAAATTAAAAATTGACAACTGAAGTACTTTTAACTTTTTCCTCTCATTGATTTACATGGTCTTTGTTTTTCTGACTTTCTATTTTTAAACAAAACTGTCTGAATCTCTGTATAGGAAATATTTAAAGATCAAAAACTCTAAGGATTGAAAGCTCAGCGAATGTCTATTAGTCATCTTTAAGGAATTGGGTTGTCCTGGTTAGGATAAGTTGGCAGGTAAGGATCCCTTGAAAAATAAAGGAGCTGCAGAACTGCCTTAGTAAGAATTATAATTTACTTATTTGTTTCCAAACACTCTGATAAGCAATTTATAAACATTATTGCATTCCTGAAATTGCCTTATTCATATTTTATAGATGAAAGCACTAAGCTATACAAAAAGTAATTGCTCAATGGTACAGAGCTAGCAAATGGCAGAAGTAAGGTTAGAACCCAACTCTGTATGACTCTAAAAATGTATGCTTATTTACTACAACATCATGCTGCCTTCTTCATCTGAGATAGTTTTTTAATTGAACAATCTTGGATTTCAAAGGAATCCTTGAAGAGATGAAATGTATCAAGTTTGACTGCAAAGATGGAAGAGACAGTAGCATTAAGGTGTGTTAGCATTATTTCAAGCATTATGCTGTCTCTAAAGGAGAAAACAAATTAAAAAGAAAATCTATGTGTATATAGTGTTTAATACATGCGAGGCTAGGTTTTATATATTGACATACATATTTATAGTTCTCACCGTAACCTTAGCCTATTTGATATCTAATTTCTGCTATGCTAATCACTTCTCTGATTTTTAGTTAGCATCCCCTTATTTGGGGACCTGTTTCTCTCCTTACTTCACTCAGTACACTCCAGTGGCTACTGTCAATTAGGTTATTTCATCTTCCTGGATTTATATGTAGACAATTAAAGTTGGACATTTTAATCAAAGCTCTTCCCTGGAATGTTTTCAATTAGATCTAAGATACATAAGTTCTTTCCTTTCTAGTGGAAAAGCCATAAAGATTTAAAAAAATGATCTAAGAGAAAATAGGTGAAGGGAAGGGAAGTGAAGAGAGAAATTCTGGTGGTTCTGAAGTCTCTCTTTCTGGGCATCCCTGAACTCCATTCCTATCCTTGGTTCAGTTTGATTACATCAGTCAATACATTATCCTAATCGCCTAAGATTTTTTTTTTATTGGGTTTCAAACTCTAAAAGACTCCTGACTATTTTGACCAAGCAATAAGGAATTCAGATCCTTAGTCTAACATCTCACTACCAGTGAGTGATAAAATGGACTGGAACCCAGGCCTACCTTTGTCTCAATGTAGGCTCTCTCTCTCTTTTTTTTTTTCTTTTTATTCTTATTCCATAATGGAATGTATATGTGGGATGGTTATGGAGGGGAATTGCCAGAAAATGTGGACCCAAGTAGGGGTGGTTACAATCTTTCTTTTTTTTCAGCTAGACTTATAAGAGCAAATTAAGTGTTAATCTAATTTATCCAAACATCCATTAGACAGATAATACTTTAATTCAGGTTTTAACCAAGTAAAATAAGTACAATCAGGTGAAATCCTATATATAGGTGATCTAACTCGCTTTTCATCTAAAAAAAAATAGAGCCTTCACACATTTCCTCCGAAATATCTTGGCATACCTGCAATTTCTTTTCACACATATCTGAGCAACTATTTTCTTGATGTTCTGCTTGCTTCAAAACACAGCTATAAAAAATTTTCCCAGAGAAGGTTATAAATGCAACTCTAAGCCTAAGATCACTGGAGTCAGTTCAAGGAATGAAAGTAGAGGACACGTAGTAATGCACTGGGTTTTTGCACACACTTCATCTGCTTTTCTCCCAATGCTCGGGATCCTAAATCAAACCAAAATTGTGATTAAGAAATGTAAAAACATTATTAGTTAATTGAGTTTGACCAGAGTGGATTAATTACAATGAAGAGATGACAGGCAGAAATTAAAGTTTTTTTTAAAGACTAATGAGATTAGGCCAGGTGCGGTGGCTCACATCTGTAATCCCAGCACTTTGGGAGGCCAAGGTGGGTGGGTCACCTGAGGTCAGGAGTTTGAGACCAGCCTGACCAACATGGAGAAACCCCATCTCTACTAAAAATACAAAATTAGCTGGGCATGGTGGCACACGCCTGTAATCCCAGCTACTTGGGAAGCTGAGGTGGGAGAATCGCTTGAACCTGGGATGCGGAGGTTGTGGTGAGCCGAGATCATGCCATTGCACTCCAGCCTGGGCAACAAGAGTGAAACTCCATCTCAAAAAAAAAAGACTAATGAGATTTTGGAAGTTGTTTTTTAAATTTTTAAATTTTTAATTGTTAAAGATATTTGTACATATTTATAGGGTACAGGTGATATTTTGATTCAAGCATACAATGTGTAATAATAAGATCAGGGTAATTCAGGTATCCATTATCTCAAGCATTTATCATTTCTTTGTTTTAGGAACATTCCAATTCCATTCTTTTAGTTATTTTGAAATATAAAATAAATTATTGCTAATTATAGTAGCCCTATTGTGCTACCAAACACTAGATCTCATTTCTTCTATCTAATTGTATTTTTGTACCCATTAACTATCTCTTTTGGGGAGGGCTTTTTTTTTCTGGTTTTATCTCCCTTCAAAATGTGAAGAAACACTTGGAATGTTATTCACCTTTAAAACAGCCATTATACAGTATTTACTGTTTATAAAATTTTATGCATAATAGAAATACAAATAGTTATCTATATGTCTATAACTATATTTATATAGGTATAACTATACATGATCCCATCTTAACCTACCTCAAATATAAGAAAGTCTTATAAACAGCTTCAGGCCATACAATTTAAGTTATTTGTTGAAGCAATTTCTAACTACTCACCTCTACTATATTAAGAGCTTATGTCTTCGTAAATGGTTATGTAGAAGAAATTAGTCAACACATGTAGTTTGGACTGTTCACTAATCTGTTTATCACAAGTCTGACTCCACCCTGCTTTTGCTGCCACTTTTATCTCTCACCTATAGCACCTTCCAACACTTCATTTTCTTCTCAGCAGCCAGAGGGAATCATTTATAAATATTCATATATATGATTTTGTAGTGCACACATAATTGAAATTCTTCAGTTGCTTATTGTTGCCATAAAGATGAAGTCTAATGGCCTTAAAAAAGGTTAACAAGTTCCTGAATACTCTGGCTCCTTTCTCTCAGCCTTCTTAAGAACTTTAATGAAACTATGTTCAGCAAGAATACTGTCTGCTTAAACGTGTTTCGCAATTCCAGAAGGAAATGGGAAATACCTTTAAGAAGAAACTCATGAAGGAAGAAATTTGATTTACCTTGATGTTGTATTTACTTAAAGTGTTTCATGTCTTTTATATCTTAGAAGATAAATATTTATGCAGATATTAACAAAGTGACACCTTTTGCACTTTAAAATGTAACAGTGACTTATTCGCTTGTATTCTTATACTTCTCTGAGTTATTCAAACCTGGGATTCAGCTTACTGCATCTGAACTCAAGGAATCTACTTTTATTTAAGGCTGATGCTATAACTAAATGTATCACCCCCTGTAAGAAACACAAGTCATTTAAAGCACTGGATTTGAGACTTCATGCTGTCATTGTCAACAGAACTTTAAAACAATAGTAGCGGCATTTCATCAACCATGTAATAAACCAACAAATAAAATATAATTTGCCATTACCATTGTTCTTTAGAAGAAGGTTCAAATTTCAAACATTAGTAACAAATCTCAGAACAGAAGTCACTTCTTTAAAGTGAGTAAAATTTCACATTATGGAAAAACTCACTAGGATAAACTTAATCTATCCCTCTCATCTGACCACTGAATGAAAAAAAAAAATCAGGGAAGATTTTAGATGTTTTCACCTGAATGATTTTTAAACTCTATTTGAGAATGATTTCTCTGTGGACCTTTCTGGACCTTGCAAATCCATTCTATTCAATATTAGTAAGTATTGTGAAAGGACAATAAATCTTGGGGCCCCCACATCACTAAGCTAAAGGAAAAAGTCAAGCTGGGAACTGCTTAGGGCCAACCTGCCTCCCATTCTATTCAAAGTCTCCCCTCCGCTCACCAGGATAAATGCGCATCTGATTGCCTCCTTTGGAAAGGCTAATCGGAAACTCAAAAGAATGCAATCATTTGTCACCTATCTACCTATGACCTGGAAGCTCCCTCCCTGCTTTGAATCTTCCCACCTTTGCTTCCAGTTGTCCCTCCTGTCCAGACCAAACCAATGATGTTCATCTTGGGAATGTTAATTGATGTCTCATGTCTCCCTAGAATGTATAAAACCAAGCTGTTCTCAGACCACCTTAGGCACATGTCGTCAGGACCTCCTGAGACTGTGTCACGGGCGCGCGTTCTCAATCTTGGCAAAAAAAAAAAAAAAAAGAAAAGAAAAGAAAAGAAAAAACCTTTCTAAATTAACTGAGACTTGCCTCAGATTTTTGGAGTAATTCAAAGACGTGGAACTAATGTTACTGTTTCGTTTTTGTTTTAATTTGGTCTCTTTTGCTTCCACATTTGTTAGTAATTCCTCTATCTAAGAACTCTGTAGTCTCTAAAGACATATGAAGCCCAGAGTGCCCACAGTGCTATGCAAACAAGTAGTATTATTTACACACTCTGTGACTGTAAGAATAAATAAGTTGGAACCACTATTATTAACAACAAAAGAGAGAATCACACTCTACATTCCAGTTCTGTGTACCTTTTAATACTCACAAATGACACAAACAGATGATACAGCTTAAATATGTATTTAACTTGAGAGCAAATACAAGGTTTCTGGACCAAAGATCAGTCCCATTAATTTTTAAAACAATAATGACACAAGTTTCCCATGCCCCCTTCTCTTCCTGAAGGTGATGTGATGACGGAAGATGAACTCTGTACATATAGAGAGAGTCTCTAGGAGAAGAGAGGATCACTAAGATTATAAATTTTTCAGCTTATATAGAAACAGCTGCACAGCAGCCCCTCTTTCTCTCCAGAGAGAAGAAAAGAAATTCTGTTTCTAACAAACATATCCTCTCCGAGGGAGGCAAGAAAAATCCCTAGATGTTTACAACCCTCTGGAATGTAAATAAATGGCTCCAGGGCAGATGGGTCTTCAGGCATGTTTACCATTCAAACATCTCTTACTCCTGACTGCCAGTAATTTTTGCTTAGAAAGCCCTGATTGTACAGAATATGAAATATTAGTTGTTTCTCAACAACAGATACATGATAGTCATAGTTTACTTTCCCTGTATATTATACTTAGGTTATTTCTGAATCCCCCTAGGTTCTTTTTCTACAAACAGTAACAGTGTTCAGAGTCAGGCTCTCTCTACTGAGCTTCTATGCTCCTCTAAGTTAATGGAGCTGTTTCAATGTAATAGTATTAGTATTCTACTCATTTACAAGATGCAGTTAACTTCTGACCAATGTTAGAACACCAAAATCTCAACAACAACAAAGCAGTTTAAAAAAAAAAAAAAAAAGAACACCCAACTGTCTCTGACTGGCAAAATTAGAGCTTAGAACAGTTTTGCTTTTAAATTGTTCAACCTTCGTTAGACATCTCTGCAGCTAACTACCTAATTGAGCATGGAGCGATATTTTCTTAACCTACTTATTAATAAGAAACCCTTAAAAGATACCATCTGCTAAAGGTATTTCTTTTAAAAATACTCATATGTAATACTAGTGAGATTGTTATAAGAAAGCAACTCTCACAGGTTGTTGATACAGTATATAAAATAATGATGGGAAATGGTTTCTGCTTGTGGGATTGTTGGCCTTTTCAACTTGTTTTTGAGTTTTCATTGACAAAACTTTTTTTTTTTTTTTTACAGCCCAGCCAACACACACCTTTCCTGTTTGATTTCCTCAATTAATTATTTTGTTTAGAAATTTTTTTTTATTGCACCAGTGTTTATAGAACATAAATTAAGCTTAAAAATAGCTACGATAATATATATGGCCTATTATCATTCTTAGAGTTTGTCTGGCTAATCTTGTTTATTTGTGTATACCTTGCCAAGCTCCCATAATGATTTCAAAAGTGTTTTGACTAGAATTTAAAGAAAGCTTGGAATAAGGAATGTCACATAACTTCAATGTTTTGAGTCAAGAGATGTAGGGAAATTTTATCTTAAACTTTGCTAAAAGTAATATGCTATTTGACACAGGGGAAAAAAGCTTAAAAGAAAAGTTTGTTTACTCTTCCCACGCCAATTATATGTTAGTGTCATTCTGTGCTATGTTATTTTTTAGTTCAGGTAACACTGATTTGTTCAATTGCAAATATTTAGCATGCAGTTGTACATGCTAAACATACTCAGGAAAGATGATGGCAATGCTGAATGTGTAGATTTGAGAGTCATCAGAAATGATCATTGAAGCAGATAATTTCCTCAAGAGACAATAACTAAACAGTCTAGACAAAGAAGAGCAAAAAGCTGGTTTTGATCTTAAGGCACCCTTAAATTTAGAAAGCTAGAGAAGGACACAAGCTCAAGGAATTTAGGTTGGACATGGGGAGATGAGCCCAAAGCAGAAGAAGTGGGAGGAAAGAGTTACAAAAAAAGATAAAAGATTGGAGTTTTTAAATTTAGAAAGCTCGAGAAGGACTCAGAAAAACAGGGTAGTATGCTCACTAGGCCGAAATGTTGCAAAGTGATTAAGGAAACATAGAGCTCCACAGGAGCTAACAGTTTCTAAAAGAAAGGACAAGATGGATATAATTATGTCATTTCAAGTATTTGGTCTTAATTATTTTACAACACTATTCTGTAAAAACTGATACGAAATTTGCATCTTATGCATATCTCCTACTTAAATCCCTCTTATCTTTTTAGAATAATACAACATACAATTGGTAGCATATTAGCAGTTAAATTCTGCCATTTCAAGGATGCATAATTTTCAACGCTTTAGAAAATCTCTAGCCAAAATTAACAGGAAATGGAACATGTGGATTCCTTTTGTAATTAAAGACATTTTGCATGTATAACCAATCTCCTAGAACAGCGGTCCCCAACCTTTTTGGCACCAGGGACTGGTTTTGTGGAAGAAAATTTTTTCACTGTAAAGTGGGGGACAGGCAGGAGGGGTACCAGGGGAATGGTTTGGGGATGAAACTGTTCCACCTCAGATCACCAGGAGTTAGTAGATTCTCATAAGGAGTGTGGCAACCTAGATCCCTTGCATGCGCCATTCACAGAAGGGTTCGCGCTCCTATGAGAATGTAATGCTGCTGCTGATCTGACAGGAGGCAGAGCTCAGGCAGTAATGCCCACTCCCCTGCTGCTCACCTCCTACTATACAGGCCAGTTCCTAACAGGCCACAAACGGGTACTGGTCTGCGGCCTGGGGATTGGGGACTCCTGTCCTACAATAGAAAATTATATAATTACTTTCCTCATACTAGAGGAAAGGCTAGTAAGCCTGTTCTTTTTTTTTTTTTTTTTGAAACGGAGTCTCGCTCTGTCGCCCAGGCTGGAGCGCAGTGGCGCCATCTAGGCTCACTGAAAGCTCCACCTCCTGGGTTCACGCCATTCTCCTGCCTCAGCCTCCCCTGTAGCTGGGACTACAGGCACCTGCCACCACACCCGGTTAATTTTTTGTCTTTTTTTTTTTTAGTAGAGACGGGGTTTCACCGTGTTAGCCAGGATGGTCTCGATCTCCTGACCTCGTGATCTGCCCACCTCGGCCTCCCAAAGTGCTGGGATTACAGGCGTGAGCCACTGCGCCCAGCCAGTAAGCCCATTCTTAACTCAAAGTTAACCCTTGTGCCAGACAAGTAGTCTGTACAGAATTGTGTGCAATTTGTTGCAAAGACATCAGATCATCATCTTTGCAATAAGAGGAGGTTGCAAACAATGGAGCTATTGGACAATGCTAAATAAAACACAACAAATGGTGTTCAGGACTGGATAACTGAAACTTCCTGTAGTGGAACGTTTCCAGCTTTCACTTCTCATTCAGCAACTGACACCATATCAAGCACAGCTGACAATGTCAAGAACTGATATTTATGGAATTGGAGTTGTCAATGTGAATTTACTGTTTAAAAAAATCACATCAGTGTCTTTGTAGTCTTTCATTTGTTTTATTTTATTAAAGATTTTTAAAAAGCTTTTTATTACATGTCATCAAATTCTAGTTGTATATAGGGGTACAAAGTGATATTATGATTTTTAATAAATGTAAAATGATTAAATCAAGCCAATTAACATATCTGTTATCTCAAATATTTAACATCTTTTGTGATGAGAGCATTTGAAATATACTCTGTTAGTACTGAAATGTACAGTACTAAATTATTCTCTATTCGCCATGCTGGGCAACTGATCTAAAAAAAAATTGAAGTTATTTCTCCTATCTAAGTGAGGTTTTTTAACATTTAAAGCAAAAGTACTTTAGGGGGCTTCTGATAAATATCTGGAAATATCACAGCTTCCCACAAAATTCTTTGTCACCTTGGTTAGGTGAATGTGATGAGCATCTTATGAAAAGGCAACCAATCATCCCCAACTCCTGACAGTGTGCTCGTTTGTAATCCTACCCTCTTTTGTGTGAACTGAACCAAGTGATTTGCTTCTAAAGTAAAAGATATGGGATGTCACTTCTGGAATTAAGCCATAAAAATGTCATTTCCCTCTTGTTCACAATCTCTATCTCTTTGGCATTTCTTACTCTTTTGATCTGATGAAACAAGCTTCCATGTTGTGAGCTGCCCTAGAGGAACCCACTAGGAAAGGAGCTGAGGGTAGCATCAGACAACAGCCAGCAAAGAATGGAGACCCTCAGTCCAAACAGTTTCTGAGAAATTGAAACCTGGCAAAACTGCATGACTGAGCTTTGCAGTATCTATAGATTCATCCCTAATGAGAGTGTGGTTCCAGCCAAGACCTTGAATGCAGCCTTGCGAGAGAATTTAGTGCAGAGGACTCTGCTAAGCCACTCCCAGTTTCCTGACCTACAGATAATTTGAAGTAATAAATGAATATTGATGTAAGCCATTAATATTTGGGCTAATACAAGAAATATGCTTACTTAGGCTATGGTCTATAGATTACTATCAATTTTTAAAAATGCAGCTCATCTCTAGAATAGTCATTCTCAACAATAAGGACAAGAACATCAACAACAAAAGACAAAAGTCATTTTAATCAATCTTCCCTGAATGATCCAAGAACTATTCTTCACAGTAATAATTCAAAGTGTAGCTAATCTCTCACTTGTCTATAAGCTATCTTTGACACAATTTTTTATGATTTTCCATTGTATTAACAGTACCAAAATTATAAAATGTATTACAAGTTACTTAATGAGAAATTTTTAGATACCAAATAGCTGAATTGTCTTCATTCTATGACCTTGAGAAAGGCATTTTTTTTTCTGTCCATAAATTTCAACATTTAAATATTGAGGAAGTTGAATCTTCTCAATCTTTGCTATCTGACACAGCCATCACTAGCCACTTATTACTATTTGAATTTAAATGTAAATTAACTAAAATTAAATAATTTTTTAAAATTTAGATCCTTAGTCATCCTAGACATATTTCAAGTGTTCAATAGTCATATGTCACTAGGGGTTATCATAGTGGGCAGTACAAATATAAGACATTTATACTATACCAGAGAGTTTCATTAGTAAGTGCTATCCTAGATAATCACTAAAAAACTAAATTATATATCTAATGATAAGTAGTCCATAAGTATCTATTATATAAGTATTTATCCATAAGGTTTGGACTGGAACCTATACATATTTTTACTACTAGTGATAAATACTGCTCACTTGGTCACATTACTTTTTAAATAGTTCTTATTTTTCAGCAGTTGGAATGTTTTAATATTTAATAATTTCACAGTAGTTTTAGAGGTTAGCTGTTACTAATATCAAGAATTAATAGCTATTGCTATTTAAAGTTCTGTGCTTTGAGAAAAAATTGTTTCAAATAGGCAGCGTAGAATTCATTACAATATTATTGGACTCACAATAGTTGTTCTATTGAGTAATCTGCTATTGTTTACACATAATTTGAAGTATAGGTCAAATTTATCCTTGACAATTAAGTACAGTTTTTCAATGTTGTACTTGCCAGTGACTTGTAGTATACTTGTCCTTGCTTAAGTAAAGTAGCACTTTTTGTTCGATGAATTTATTTCCAGTCATTCAAAAATTTTATTTTCAGTGGTTACCATGTAGCAATCAATGAGACTTAAATAATATCACGAACAATGTAATTACATTAAGCATTTCATATGCCAGTGATATATTTGTAGACATAGAAAGATGTGGTGGAGTTAGAATTTTTAAAAAATAATTTTAGTTACTTTCAAAAATTGCAAAATACAGGCTTTTTCTTTTTATTTACTGGTAAAATATCAGCCCAGCCTACCATCCCTTTCTGCATGGACTACAGCAATAACCTAGTAATAGCTTCAGTTGCATCTCTTTGCCAAATTATGACCAAAGACTCCTTTTTAAAATGCATATATGATTGTATCAAACCTTACATAAAACTCTGATGGCTTTCCATTGTTCTTGAAATAAAAACAAACATTTAACATAGCCAAGAATACCCAGAATGGTTGGATATTTACTTCCATCTTTTAGTCCATCTGATACCACCCTTGCTTTCCCTCTTTTCACCCCAGCCCAATGGCCATCTTTCAGATGTCTGTACTTGCTATGCTTCCTCTCAATGAAGTAGGCAACTTGAAAATGTTCTCTTCCATACCCATTATGCTGTTCTCTTCCCCTCTCCACATTGTAAACTCTTATTCATCCTTCAGATATTGCCACAAGTATTACTTTCTCAGAGAAACTCTTCCAGAACCCACTGACCAAGATAAATCTTGTTTTAGATTTTATAACATAACAAGCCTCTCCATTAGGACCATTAACACATTCTTCCTAAAGACTGTCACTAAATGAGATTTTGCATTGGATCAGGTACTTTTAAACAAATAAAAGTAGGCCATGCATGGACCGGTGGTGAATATATGCCTTGAAAAGGAGATTATCATTAATCTATTATTCAATTCTGGATAATAGAAGAAAAATATAGAGTATATTTCTTACCTAGGTTTCTTAGATTGGCATTAAATTAAGTGCACCCATGTCCCAAAGTCATAGATTAAAATGAGTGGAGAAAGCAGAGTACGTCCTTTCTCTGAGAATGGATTTAGACTAAAAATGACGTAAAAAAATAAGGTCACATATTCATTTGGTTGTTGCTAAAATAAAAAGCATTGAAGAAAACATCAATATGAGACACTTAGAAAAGTTAAACAAAAGAAGATATGTTGTCTGTAAGATTTCCTGTTCCAGCAAGCTGTGGTACAGACTCCATCCTCCAAGCTCAGATCCTAAACCCAGATTCATTCAGTCATTCACTCCCTCTGAGAGCATGGATACGTCTCTAGCATGTTCTACACCCCTCCCCAGATGTGCTTGTGCTCACTTTTCTCTAGAGTCAGTTCAAACTACAATGCATTAGGTCTCCGACATTCTAAGCCAATTTAATTAGATTATAAATTTTAATCAATTTAAATCATTTTCACTAAAATGTATCATTCTATAACATAATTAGCATAAATCCTACATTTGTCACACAGCTTTACTTAAATTGAGCTTTACTGAAGTTTCTTAATTTTCACTAATGTATTCTCTTTATTAACACAGGGCACTATTTAGATTGCATTTTTACTGTGCATGGTTCCATAGAAATTTGCAAAAGAAAATTTGGTGTGAAATGATGGAAACTTTAAACAATTTAAAGTATTAATGAACAAAATCTAGCTTCCAAACCAGTATTTGATATAATTTTGGATATTACATTTAAATGCTGAAACAAATACGTAACTTTTTCCTCATATAAAGAACTAAATCAAGATTATTAAATTACTCAATATAAATTGTCCATAACTCAATCTTTGAGGACAGTCTTCACAATATAGCTAATGTGGTTTTCTTGGAAGTATTTATGCTTAAATCACCACACATTTTACTTGATGGATTGTGGAAAACATCCATGTACATAGATAATGATTGAAAATAACCTGCAGTTTACTTGTTTCTATTTTGAAAGAGAGGACTGCACATAATGTTACTGAATTGAGAAGACTGATTTTAGTAAATAAGTATCATTGTGTTGGCTTTATCACTCTGTCAGCTGTGAACTCTTTTCATCGACCATCTTACAGATACGTAACACTTATTCAATAATTACTGTTTTCCAGACACTAGGCCAAGCACTTTACATTATTTATCTTACATAAGTCTTAGATGCCCTCTGTTAAGGTGATATTATTACCATGCAAAATTTATGAACACAGAAGTAAAGATTTATCGTGTTTAAGTAACTTGCCCAAGCTCATAGCAATTATAAGCCACCACTAGACTCAAACCAAAGTCTGTTTCACGGCAGTCTGAGCTCTTAGCCATTACACTCTGTGGCATATTTTGAAAGCAACACTTTCATAGCTAAGATTTCGTGCTATTAAAATAAACAGCCTAAAAATACACATATCAAAAGGACATGAAACCAATTTCTCAATATTTTTAGAAACTAACTTGGCCTAAATTATTTTACAACTCTATTTTTGCAACTATGGATTAGTCTCACTGCTTTTCCATTACATGCTTCACTGATGACCTACTGCAGCAGCACTGTGATATTCTTATCCTGTTAGAGTCCATTGTGTCTGCGGCAATATACATACTAGTCTAGATATGTATGGCAGCTTTCTGGGTGGTGGACCTATTCCAAAAGGAAAGCTATTGAAGAATATATGATGGTTTAATTTAAACTTGTCATCCCAAATAAACATGCCTGTGGACATGGCAAATCTTCATTATGCAAATGCATGAACTGAGTTTAACAGGTTCCTTCTATAAAAAACCTATCTCGCTCAGGGTGATATCATATTGCTGACTGCTCTAAGTATCACTCAATACTTTTTGAGTTCTAGGGCAAATCTTGAAGCCTTTCTGTGAATCACTTCTAAAATGAAGAGACCAAAAATAATGGGGATAACTCATTGTGCATTACTTACATTTTAAAAATATCATTTTAAAATAATTTTAATATATTATTTTAAAAATATATTAATATTTAAAATGTTATCAAAATGTCATTATTATAACTTATAATGTTGAACTTTAAAAAATCTACACTCTTAAAATATATGTCATTCATACCACTAAAGTCAATGTTGACTTTCTTGTATTTCTTTGAGTAAGCCGAAAATACTGCTAATACAAATATGGATAGTTAACTGTAAAGGACAATTCATGCTCGCATGCTAGACACATAATGACCACTAAGTTTATGTAAATTTGTTTTAGAATATCAGTACTGGAATTACACTTTCAAGAATGCTTTCCATCTTTGTAAGTACTATAATTAAGTATGATTTTCTAATACAATTATTATGCCTTGGTTTCCACTGACAATCACAATATTGAAAAAGCCTTTCATTCTAGATATTGAAATGCAACTGTCCCAGAATGTGCAAATCTGATAAGATAAACATTAGGAGGACTTCATTCACAGTCTTAGATATATATCATACATGTATATATAACTTTCGGAGATTGTGTTACTTTCCCTATGCTCAGCTTTGAAATACTTCAGGTTGGTGATGGCATGAAATATTTTAAAAGCCCATTGTTTGTAAATGGATCCAAAGATGTAATGTTTCATGTTAAAAATAGTTGGTCATCTAGATCTTTAATAGTAATCACTGAAGACATATAAAGGCAATGACTTTGGAGTTTTGAAAACCTGTCCATTTCTGAGAGTCATTATTCCTAACATTTGCTGAGCTTCATTATTGTTATAATCACTGGAAATTAACATAAAATATAATATAATGTAATATTACCATGATGTTAGCATGCTTATAAATTCAAAATCATGTATCCTTTCAAGGTCAAAGTATATTTGTAACCAAGAGAGCTAATCCATGATTTAATTTTAGTCTACTAATGTGGTGTTTTTTTTTTATTATGTTTTTTTCTGAGCCTTTTTAGGAAGCGAAATGCAACATTTTCAACAATAAACCTTCACTTATGATTGTAATCTCTTAAAATATCAGTTTATTTTTTGTATATGGGACAAACTATGGACCTAGCATACTTGTTCTAAAAGAAATCAGTGGTCTGTTAGTGAGTTTATTATAATTACGGCACCTTACTGCTTTGCCTTTATTGAGTTGGGAGTCTTCAGCCAAACCCTCATGGCACCTAATTCACAAAATCTGGGAAATAACTGACTGGTGCTTGGTTCTCAATATTTTCATATGACTTAATTCATTAACTCCAGTCACGTTTTTGATATTAGACAGTTCCCAAATTTATGTCATTTTAAGCTATTTTTGGAGGCAGGAATGTAAATTACTCTTGCCAGTTAGAAAATTCTAACTAAATCATTGTTAAAATGTCAACTTCTTTTGCGAACACATATTTGCATAAAAAATAATTATTTGCTAATTCTAATTTCTATAACTGGTCCTACTATTGGTTAAATAACATACTATCATTACACTATAAATAGTGGGTAATAAACCACTCCGAATTTTGACAGAAAAAGGAATCAGAACAAAGGATGTGCTTACATTTAGAATCTCAGAAAAGTTTATCATGCATGAAACCATGTAAATATTTGCCAGTTTTAATCTAGAAGTTACAAACTGAGCTTGATTTAATTTATCATCAAATGTGGATCATCCAATGCATGTTAATTAACTTTCGTGAAAAGTCATTGTGCTTGATATTGAGGAGGATGCAAATAAATATGAATTATGGGCCTTGTACTCAAGAAGTAAAATGGAAATAGCAAAGCAAGGGTGAAAATACCTTTAGCAGCAGATAGTATATAATTTCTAACTATGTGATTTTGAGTGTAAGAGCTGTAGGAGTTAACAGGACTAAAATTTTATTGAGTGAATGTGATCAGAGGAATCTTCTTGGATAATTTGATGTTTAAGTC
This sequence comes from Hylobates moloch, assembly GCF_009828535.3. Classification (NCBI taxonomy): domain Eukaryota; kingdom Metazoa; phylum Chordata; class Mammalia; order Primates; family Hylobatidae; genus Hylobates; species Hylobates moloch. Next base: position 51,604,982 of record NW_026652279.1, read on the forward strand.
AAGTCTTATGTGGTAAGTAGAAGAGAAAAGTTTTAGATGAAATAAGCATAAGCTAAAATACTATTGTGAGAAAATACAAAGTCATTAAAGGCTCAGAAGTTTTCACGGAACTGTGAGTTCATCAAAGAAACTGTGGCAGCTCTGAGATCCATTCTGCACAGAAGCTTAGCCAGTATCAGCCAGAGTTTCACATTTAGCTTCTTGCTTGTTATATAGGAAGATGTCTTACCTATATGTAACAGCCCTGGGGTAAATTTAAGTAAGCTAGAAAAATCTAATAAAAGTAAATGAAGTGAAAAATATCTATGTTTAACATTACTCTTGGATTTGGCTTGAGTGTCAGCTCTAAAACAGATACTGAAAAATCCAGCAAAACCTTTCCTAAGATAAAAGTTCCCTTGCATAAAAGAAGAGCAAGGCTCAACTTCGCAAAAATGTAGAAGATGTTAAACAGACATCATAATGATCTATTTACTGTAGTCGAGGAATCTAAAGGCTCCAGCCTTGAAGAGATTTCTTTTTCTTTTCTTGTCTGCCAGGACTAACAATATCACATTTAGGACATTTTAGTATTCTCATAAAGTGCTGCCCTTCACTGACATGTATATACCCATTAATGATGGGTGACAAAGCTATTTGCCAGATGTTATTTGGAATTAACCTGCATAACTTTATGAATTATATCTTTGAAAACAGGTATAGAGATTGAGGTGCTAGATGACAGAAAAGATAGTTGTACTTTTGAAAACGTGGGCTATACTTTTCTAATGATAATTTCAAAGAAATAATTTTAAATGTGATAAGATTAAATAAGCTTATGAGCAGAAGGCTATGAATATTTGGACCAACATAGAAGAAAGGTAAAATTATCTTGGGTCAAAACTACTCGTTAACAAGAAAAGTATTATAGGAGCTGGAATTTAGCTTTCTTCCAAGCTTTAAAAATAAACCAAAATCCCCAAACCAAACAATGACAACAGCAACAAAAAACCCCATTGTCTTGATATTGAACTTTATGGCACCCACAGTCTCCTTAGTCACAATATGACTATACAATGCATTCTGATGTCACCATGGTGATATTAACAAAGGCTCTTATTATAGTAAATATTCAAATAGTGTTCTGTATTTCAAGAAAACATATTAAAATGGTACTGAAATTAAATAGATGAGAAAGAAAGGTAACTAGTACATTTAAGTACAGAACTAGTTTCCACTTTATATAGGTTAACCACTTTGTGTAGACATTTATTATATATGTTGTCATATTTTAGGACATGATTTGTAGAACAGATAGTTCTGCAAAGTTCCACGAAATACGTTATTTTTTTTACTCCTCTCTTTTCCAAAATAAAACTTGCAAAGCAGAAAAACATTTATTGGTAAGAGAATAATCTCTCTTCCACTTTATGGTAAGAAATTTAGAAATTACTAGGAAATCATAATATTCAGAAAACCCATTTAAAATTGACTTTAAGTCAATGAATTAACAAGGATTTATTAGGTTCTTACATTGCTCTCAGCATAAGATTTGAATCTTCCCTTCATTACATCACTAAACTATAACTGCAGAAACAGATTCGATGAATATAAGTTTCTTACATCAGTAAGCTTATTATGATTAATCTGTCATTATTATGACTAAACATAAATAGATGTAACTATTATGGTACATGTTGTAAGCAAAGTGTTCTTTTAAAGATATGTAACAACTTTACATATTTCTTTTTTTAATATAAAAATAGGCTATTATTGAGGGTTGGTTTATTTATTGTCAGCCTATTAAATAGTTGTCAACCATGACTACAGGTAAGAACGCTCTGTGGAGCATAAAAACAAACAACAGCTACCATGAATCTCATGGTATCTTCCAGACATACTGAATCTGAATCCTTAGGTAAGACTTGAATATTTTAAAACTTCCTAGTTTATTCTGGAAGACATTAAAGGTAAAGAAACACTACCATAGACCTTAATAAGATTTTTTACATGCTTCAAATTCCTAGGAACTTGAAGACTATTTGTTATAATTTAAAAGATATGTATTCATTTAACAAATGTTAGCAAAGTATTTTGTGCTAAATATGAAGAGAACTACAAAATACATGAAAAATTGATTTTTAGGATCTTGAAGTACACATGGACTGTGATCAAGGAGAGATTAACTGTCACAGCAATTTACAGAAGAAAGCAATTAACATGTCATTGAAGAAGTAATCAGGGAGATGAAATTAGTTAGGTGGTTGGGTCTTGAAAGATAATTTGCATTAGAATATACCCAGATTTCTTATCAACCAGTGCAAAGGTGAGTATCAGGAGTATGGCATCAATTTAGTCAAACTTTTAATGAGGTCCATGATAAAAGAAAGAAGAAGGTCTCACTAGAATATGTAGAAAATACAAGAAAATATATTCCAAGTGGCGTGTAGGGAAGTGATAATCAAAGCCTTCAGATTTATTAAGACTATGTTTATGTTCAGAGATCCATGTGGAGGGATTGAAGATATGATTCCCAGAAGTAATTGAATTAGTATGGTGGGAACCAATAATAGTGACTCTCAGTATGTCCAGACTGAAAGAGATATATTTTATCCAGAAGCAGAAAGTAGAAAAAGAGTGATGATGTAGGCAAAGTGGTGTGAAAAAAAGCTGGAAGCTTTTAGCAGAGAAGTAATATATTTCATGTTTTGCAAATGTTTGTCTAATACAAAAACACTGTACAGGAGGGATAGTAAGGTAAGGTTACAGAGCAGAGAGCTAAACCAGGATGCACTTGCAATAATCCAGATGTGTTACGCCACATGTTGTTTTCTTTCCAGTGCACTGAGGTTTCCAGATAAAACCGTCTGGATAAAACTTTCTGCAAAGGGAATTTTAGTCCATGGGATTCTCTGCCTAGTGGGAATTCTAATTTCTCTTCCCAACTCAGCCACTGAAAAGCCTTGAATCATTACATTGTGATCTCCTAAAATCTCTTTAATCCACAGTAATTTACACAATGCCTAGTATGCAATAGGTGCTCAGTAGAGCTTGTTTTATTATTACGTCAACAGTCTGTCCCATCAGTTGGTAGTAAAGATTATTTAGCTGTTATTTCATAAAGTCATATTATGTGCATATCATGTGTTCATATACTAAAACTTCTGAAAAAACCCTAAAATTTTAAGATTCAAGTAAGATAATATATTGAAATTGTTTTGTAAATAATCTTTAAATTTTCTACAGCTGTGGGGTGCTATGAGAGGTACTAATAAGTAGCTAAATAATACATTATTTTTCCATACCTAAGGGGAACAAAACTGGAGTTATTAAAAATTATACAAGACATTTAGCCAATTAAAATGTAGAAATAAGACTGCACACCTACAACTGTCTGATCTTCAACAAACATGACAAAACAACCAATGAGGAAAGGACTCTCTATCCAATAAATTGGGCTGGGATGACTAGCTAGCCATGTGCAGAAAATTGAAACTGGACCCCTTCCTCACATCATATACAAAAATTAACTCAAGATAGGGTAAACACTTAAATGCAAAACCCAAAAATATAAAAACCCTGGAAGACAATCTAGGCAATACCATTCAGGACATAGGCACAGGCAAAGATTTCACAACAAAGATGCCAAAAGTAATCAGAACAAAAGCAAAAATTGACAAATGAGGTCTAATTATCCTAAAGAGCTTCTGCACAGCAAAAGAAACTATCAACAGAGTAAACGGACACCTACAGAATGGGAGAAAATGTTTGCAAACTATGCATCTGACAAAAGCCTAGCATCTATAAGGAATTTAACAAATTTACAAGAAAAAAATCAAGAATTTAAACAAATTTTCAAGAAAAAATCAAACAACCCCATTAAAAGATGGGCAAAGAATATGAACAGACACTTCTAAAAAGAAAACATACATGTGGCCAACAATCATATGAAAAAAGCTCATCATTGCTGATCATTAGAGAAATGCAAATTAAACCCACAATGAGATACCATCTCACACCAGTCAGAATGATGATTATTAAAAAGGCAAAAAACAACAGATGCTGACAAAGTTGTGAAGAAAAAGGAATGCTTATAGACAGTTGTTGAGAGTGTAAATTAGTTCAACTATTGTGGAATACCGTGTGATGAATCCTCAAAGATCTAAAGATAGAAATACCATTTGACCCAGCAATCCCATTACCGCGTATACCCAAAGAATATGAATCATTCTATTATAAAGACATACACGCATATATTCATTTCAGCACTATTCACAATAGCAAAGACATGGAATCAACCTAAATGCCCATTAACAATAGGCTACATAAAGAAAATGTGATACATATAAACTATGGATTACTACACAGCCATAAAAAAACAAGATCATGTCCTTTGCAGGGACATGGATGAAGCTGGAGGCCATTATATTTAGCAAACTAACGCAGGAACAGAAAACCAAACACCACATATTCTCATTTATAAGTGGAAGCTGAACAATTAGAACACATGGACACAGGGAAGGGAAAACCACACACTGGGGCCTGTCAAGGGGGCAGGGGGAGGGAAAGCATCAGGATAAACAGTTAAGCATGTGAGGCTTAATATCTAGGTGATGGGTTGTTAGGTGCAGCAAACCCCCATGGCACACCTTGAGGTAAAAAACCTACACATCCTGCACATGTATCCCAAAACTTAAGATAAAATAAAGTAGGGAAGTCAACAGTGCAGCCTTCAATCTGTGGTCTAAGGTCCAAAAGCCCCTGGCAAACCACTAATGTAAGTCCAAGAGTCCAAAAGCTGAAGAACTTGGAGTCTGATGTTTGAGGACAAGAAGCATTCAGCACAGGAGAAAGATGGAGGACAGAAGATTCAATCAGTCTGCTCTTTTCATACCTGCTTTTGTGCTGGCAGCTGATTAGATGGTGCCCACCCAGATTGAGGGCGGATCTGCCCCTCCCAGTCCATTGAATCAAGTGTTAATCTCCTTTGGCAACATCCTCACAGACATATCCAGGAAGAATACTTTGCATCCTTCAATCCAATCAAGTTGACACTCAATATTAACCATCACACATACATATTATACAAAGTCATGTAAAAAGAATGCAAAGAATTTGTGGTGATTTTACAGTCATTTCACAGGATTATTCTTTTGAAAACTCCACAATATTGCTGACTGTATAATAAATCAGAAGCTCAAAATGGCCCTCTTTTATCATTAACTTACTCCACTTCTTTTTGTGCATAAATCAAAATTCATCTGCTGTAATAGTAAATATAGTGACGCTAAAAATTAGCATTAAGATTCTAGTCAATGCAATAAAGCTAAGAGGATAAAAAATACAACAAAAATTAGAAAAATATTCTTATTGTTCATAGACAACGTGATTGTAAATAGCAAACCCCAAAGTATCAATAGACCAACTATTAAGATGAATATGTAAAAATAACCAGGTCACTAGATTCAAGGTGAATGCATTATGTTCAATATTATAAAATTGATACTTTTATATGTCTGAAATGACTGGCAAGGCTAACATCAAAATTATAAAGAACATCCGTAGTTCAATGTACTGTGTTAATTTTTGTATGTATATATAGATAGCAATATATAGAGAATGAAATTTATAATTAATAGATTCATGATTGCATAGAAAATATCAAATCCTTAGAAATAAGCCTAATAAAAAGTGTGCAAACCTTCTTAACTAAAGAAAGTGTTTATATTTATATATTTATAAATAATAAAGAACTGTTTGTGTGTATAGAGAAACTGACATAATGAAAGAGAGAGAGAAAAGAGAGAAATAATTTAAATCTCCAAATAATTGAGGGATAGTTATCTTCATGACCTAAGAGTAGGCAAAGATTTCTTAAAAAGGACATGAGAAAACAGTAACAATAAAGTGTGTGTGTATGTAAGCATTTATATTAAGGTATAAGATGTCTCTTTATTAAAAGCCATCATTAAAAATTGTAAATGTAACTTACATATTGGGAGAAGATATGTGGAATACACTAGATTACATCCAACATGTATTAGATGCAATACCTGCAACCAAAGTCTAGCATCAAAATTACAGAAAGAACTTCTATAAGTAATAAGACAAAGGCAACTTTTTTGACTATTGAGCAAAAGACACAAACAGATTATTCTCAAAAGAAGATATCTAAATCTCCAATAAATGTTTGAAAATACATTATCTATTAATATCTTATTGTGTAATGGAAAAATACAGATTAAAATAATGATTTACCCCATAGATGAAAAAGAATGGCTAAAATGAAAAAGATATCCCTCACCAAAAAAAATGTTGGTGGAAATGTGAAGCAACCAGAACTCACTCTCATACACTGCTGATTGGAGTATAAATCAGTATACTTATTTTGGAAAGCTGACACTACCTTCTAAAGGTAAACATAGGTCTACCATATGACCCAACGATTCAACTCTTTGGTACATGTGCAATAAAAAAGCATACATACACACACCAAAACACACACTATTAATAATATCTTGATACTGGAATCTTCCCAAATATTCAACAATAGAATGAATAAATAAATTGTGATATATTCCCAAATAACATACTATGCAGCAGTTATAATAAAAGAATTATACATTCACACTACAAAATAGTTGAAACTCATAAATAAAATATTCAGCAAAAGATGCCAGGCATAAAACAGTATGTACAATATGATTCTACTTATAGGAAGTGCAAATATAAGAAAATATAATGTATTGTGTTAGAAGTTAGGTTATGTTTGCTTTTGAGGAGTAGTAATTAAAGAGAGTCACTGGAGGTTTCTGTGGAGTTGGTAACATAACATTTTTGTCCCACATGATGATAACATGGGTATATTTACTTTGTAAAAAATGAATAAGATGTAAACCAATAATTTGTGCTTTGTATGTGTATGTAATATTTCAGTAAAAATTTCAAAAATTTGTCTTTTGGCCAGGCATGGTGGCTCACACCTGTAATCCCAGCACTTTGGGAGGCCAAGGCAGGTGGATCACCTGAGGTCAGGAGTTTGAGAACAGCCTGGCCAACATGATGAAACCCCGTCTCTACGAAAAATACAAAAATTAGCCAGGTGTGGTGGTGGGCGCCTGTAATCCCAGCTACTCGGGAGGCTGAGGCAGGAGAATCACTTGAACCCGGGAGGCGGAGGGTGCAGTGAGCCGAGATCCTGCCACTGCACTCCAGCCTAGGCAACAGAGTGAGACTCCATCTCAGAAAAAAAATTGCCTTTAATATCATGTTTTAATGGCATGGCAGTCACATACAAATCAAAACAATAAATTTCTTCTTAGCTACTTAACAAAAGTCAGGCAAGGAAAAGATGTATTCCGAAGTTATATTTAACACTCTTTAAAATTTTGACATTTTAGTAGCTTTCATAATTTCATGAAATAATTTATTTTCAAATGTTGCTAAGTAAACATAAATACATGCCCTTATACAAGGCTGCAAGTCTAAGCAATTAATACATTTTCACTTATCATTTTGTTCCTCTCTGTGAACCTCATATTGTGTGTTTTTCATCCTGTAAACATCATTATGGCTCATAAATCTTTTCACTGACTAGAGACTAAATTCATTTTACACAAGAAAGAAACTCTCACTTTATACAGTTTGAAAAATTTTGGTAGTGTAGAGATAGTTACTATTTTTGTGGGTATCTACAATCACTTGAATAATATACTTTGCCCTCAAGGAGGGGGTGCATAATTCCCACCTCTCCATTCTTTGGGTATGGACTGCACATACTGATGTCTTTCCCAAGAACAGAGTAGGGAAAGGAAGTAAAAAGGAGTAACTTTATAGTGGGGAAATCTGATAGACATTACTTTAGTGAGGTGATCAAGGCCAACAGTGACAGTGATAACTGATGTTATGACTGAAGTTGAAGTCAATGACTACTAAGCAAATAGAACACAGACTTCCTCCTCAAATTATGGCTTAACCAAAGAACGTTGTGTATTGGGACTAAGGTACATTGAAACAGCAACTGAAGTTTAAGTTGTTACCAGATTAAAATAGATACAGTTATTAGTTATAATTATAGATTACAGTTATAATTATAAGATATTTTATGTAAGCTCCATGGTAACCACAAAGGAAAAAAAACACTAGTAGGAAAACAAAATATAAAAAAGGAATAAATCAAAACATATCACTATTAAAATCAACAAATTACAGGAATACAGCAAGAAATAAATAATTGAAAAAAGAATTATAAAATACTCAGAAAAGAAATAACAAAATGGCAACATCAAATAGTTATCAATGACTACTTTAAAAGTAAACGTATTAGATTAGCCAATCAAAAGACACAAAGTGGCCAAATAAGTAAAAAATAAGGTGCAGCAATGTGCTGACTAGAAGAGACTCATTTTAGCCTTAAGGAAACACATAGGGTGAAAGTGAAGGAATGGAAAAAGATATTTTACGCAAATGGTAACCAAAAGACAGCAGGGTTGCCATGCTTTTAATAAACAAAAAAACTTTCAAATTCTGTCAAGATACAAAGCAGGTCACTATATTATGATAAATAGGTCAAATTGTCAAGAGGATATAACAATTTTAAATATATATACACCTAATATTAGAGTACATAAACATATTAACAGAATTGAAGGAAGAAATAGAGAGCAAACAACAATAGCATGGAGCTTCAACACCCCATCTTCAACAATGGATTGATTCTGTAGGCAGAAAATCAATAAGGAAATAGCTGACTTCAATAACCCTATAGACCAAATGGGCCTAACAGACATATACAGAGCATTTCACCCAACAGCATCAGAATACACATTCTTCCTCAAGTGCACATGAAATATTTTAAAGATGAATTATACATCGAGCCACAAAGCAAATCCTAACAAATTTAAGAAGATTGAAATCATATCAAATATCTTTTCTGACCACAACAGTATAAAAGGAAAAAAAATTACAAGTTTGTGAAAATTAAACAACACATTCCTGAAAAATGAATGGATCAAAGAAAAAAGTCAAAAGGAAAATCAAAAGTATTTTGAGAGAAAGAAAAATGGAAACACAACATACCAAAACACATAGAATGCAACAAAAAATAATTTTGAGAAGAAAGTTTACAGTAATAAATGCCTACATGTAAAAAAAACTCAAACAATTAATTGCACACCTCACATAACAAGAAAAAGAAGAACAAACTAAGCTCAAAGTTAGCAGAAGGAAAAAAGATCAAAGATTAGAGCAGAAACAATACAGATTGGAGAAGAAGTAACTGAAATAAAAAGATCAGAGCAGAAATAAACAAAATAGACACTAGAAAAGCAAGGAAACTATGAAAGAAATTGACAGTTGGTTCTTTGAAAAGATAAAACTGACAAAACTTTATCTAGACTAACCAATAAAAAAGATAGAGGACTCAAATAAATAAAAATAAATGAAAGAAAACGCTTTACAAGTGATACCACAGAAATACAAAGAATCATAGGAGACTACTATGAACAATTAAATGCCAACAAATTGGATAAATTAGAAGAAATTAATAAACTCCTAGAAGCATGCAAACTACCAAGACTGTATCATAAAGAAATAAAATTTCAAAAAAACCTCCCAACAAAGAAAGTCAAGGACCAAAAGGCTTCATGGATAAATTTTACCAGTCACCTAAAGAAGAATTAATGCCAATCCTAAAATTCTTCCAAAATATTAAAGAAGAGGAAAAATAAGTTTAGTATTATCTTCATAACAAAGCCAGATAAAGACAGTACAAGTAAAGAAAATTACAGACCAATATTCCTGATGGACATATATGCAAAAATATTCGATGAAATACTAGCAAACCAAATTCAACAGCACATTAAAAGGATCATACACTATGAATAAGTGGGTGGTGGTGGAAAAACTGTGTATCCCCATGCAAAGTAATAAGGTTCGACTCTTGTCTTATACCATATGCAAAAATTAACTCAAAATGTATTAAATACCTAAATGTAAGATCTGAAATTGTAAAACCCCTAAAAGAAAACATTGAGGAAAACCTCCTTGATGTTGGTTTTGGCAATTTTCTTTTTTGCTATGACACCAAAAGCACAGGCAACAAAAGAAAAAATAAACAAGTAGGACTACATAAAACTAGGTTCTGCAGAACAAAGGAAATAATCAACAAAAAGAAAAGGCAGCCTACAAAATGAGACAAAATACTTGCAAACTATCTATCTGATAAGGGGCAAATATTCACAATATATAAGGAACTCACACAACTTAATAGCAAAAGAAAAAAAAAGGAAAACAAAATCAACTTGATTTAAAAATAAGCAAACGACCTGAATAGACATTTTTCTAAAGAAGACACACAAATGGCCAATAGGTAAATGAGAAGGTGCTTAGCATCACTAATCATCAGAAGAATGCAAATCGAAACCACAATGAGATACCACCTCACACCTGTTAGGATGGCTACTATAAAAAAGACAGATAAACTTTGGTGAGGGTGTGGAGGAAAGGGAACACTTACACACTGTTAGTGAGAATGCAATTGTTTTGATTATCAAAATAATATGAAACTACAACAAGAATAGACAAACCAATGATTCAGATTGACATTGTGATAAATTTTACTATTAAATGTATTTAGTATATTAAAATGTTGCATTACAAATTAATAGCGAATAAAATTATTTCTTAATAAATGTACTGTTAATTGGTTAACAATGAAGAAAAAGTTAAGTTAATATCTAATATTATACTTTATGTTAAAGTTAACCTAATATTAAAATTAGTTCTTGGAAGATACAACAATTATCTACAGAAAGATAAAAAAAGCCAGGAGCGGTGGCTCATATCTGTAATCCTAGCACTTTGGGAGGCTGAGGCGGGCAGATCACCTGAGGTCAGGAGTTTGAGAACAGCTTGACCAAAATGATGAAACCCCGTCTCTACTAAAAATAAAAAATTAGCCAGGTGTGGTGATGCACGCCTGTAATCCCAGCTACTTAGGAGGCTGAGGCAGGGAATTGCTTGAACCCAGGAGGCAAAGATTGCGGTGAGCCGAGATCATGCCATTGCACTCCAGCATGGGTGACAAGAGAGAAACTCCACCTCAAAAAAAGAAAAAAAATAAAGAAAAAAGAAAAAAGAAACCATAAGTATGAAATATAGGAGAATATGTATTTTGAAATGTTTGAAGACTTTTTGGTTTTTTTTGGAGAGATAGAGTCTCGCTCTGTGGCCCAGGCTGGAGTTCAGTGGCACGATCTTGGCTCACTGTGACCTCCACCTCCCGGGTTCAAGTGATTCTCCCGCCTCAGCCTCCCAAGTAGCTGGGACTACAGGTGTGTGCCACCATGTCCAGTTAATCTTTTTGTATTTTTTTAGTAGAGATGGGGTTTCGCCATGTTGGCCAGGCTGTTCTCGAACTCCTGACCTCAGGTGATCCACCCACCCTGGCCTCCCAAAGTGCTGGGATTACAGGCACGAGCCACCATGTCCGGCTGAAATATTTAGACTTTTTAAGTATGAAAGCAAGATATGAATTCACAATGAAAATATTCATAAAGTTGACTAAGTATATTCATAACTTTAATTTTGTTCAAAAAAGAAAAATGACAAAAAATTTTCAGGGATATAAAGAATAACAAGTTAATAACTATAATATGTAATTGTAGACATACCAATCAATACTGTAATACAAAATTTTCAATGCAAAATAAGACATTTCACTAAATAAGAAAATAAATTGCCAATTGAAAAAATTGTCAATATAATTTTTGATAAAAATATGTAAAGTAAAATACAACAAAATAGCATTTTGTCTTATGGTTTTAAATGATATTTAATGCTGGCAAAATTATAGGAAATCTTACTAACTAGATGATAATTTGGTGATAAGTAATAGAGGCTAAGTATATTCATATCCTTTAGGTTAGTAATATAATTACTAGGAATCTAGCCTATGGAAATAATCATAATGAATTAGAATGTTTATGGCAATAAACAGGGATGGCAAATTTAAAACAAAATAGATGTTTATAAGCAAGGAGGAAAGTTAAGTTAGGCTCTTTATAATAGAATATTGATCTCATCACAAAAATAACTTTGTGAGGTAATGTATTTGTTATTTAGCTAGATTTAACCATTCCACAATTTATATACACTTGAAAATATTATGTTATACATAATAAATACATACAATTTACACGTAATTTTTATAATAAATAAATTTGAAAAAAGAATAGTATAGAAATATTGTTAGGCTTCCAGAATTTTTATATGACATGAAATTCTCACAATGTTATAGTGAGTAGAAAAAGGAGAATGCAATGTATAAACGACATGATTCAAAATACAGATTCACATATATTTCCATTTGTGTGTATGTTATAAGGTTAGATAGATATCAGAAAGAAAGTAAAACACTGATACTAGATATGTCTCCATGTTTGGTTGTCTGCCATTTCATTGAATTTTTTTACTTTTATGTTTCTAATTTGCTATTGTAAAATGTACCACTTTTATACACATAAAAATGCGATCAATATTATTTTAAACATTCATTATATTGCCAAGTTATCAAATAGTCATGAACTTTGGAAAAACTGATAAACTACCTAATTTTTCCCAGTGTAAGAAAGAAAAAACCTACCTAAAAAGAAATAGGTTAAAACACAAAGTTTACTCAGATATTTTCCTACATGAACTGAGAATGGCTGTTAAATTTTTATATAACAACTTATATCGCCTGCGCTTCTAGGATTAATACAGCCCACACTCAATAATAAGTTGCTGAATGTTGCTATTTTACAAAGCCTGCATTTCTAACTCTGAAAAACTATTTCATGAAAAAATTGTAAGATATTTTTAAGCAGACAAAAGCAAGCCTACAAAAATGCATACAGTATGGCACATTTACATTTTAAATGTCATGCATTTATACAATATTTTTAACATAATTGTGTATATATAAACTCTATTACAGCATAATTGCATTAAAAAGTCTGGAAAAATATATATTATATTGTTCACAGGGGTCATCTCTACGGAAGGGATTGAGGGACTGGGCCTGGTGTCTGTGGTCAACAGAAACATTTTGTCTCTCTCTGTTGTTTGAAATATTTGCACTGAGTATAACTATTTATTGTTTATAACATCAAACATAATATATAAAGGATTAATTCTTTGGACCTTTCCATAAGCAAAGAACATGCCATAACCTGTATAGATGTAGAAAGCATGACCCACCCAAGTTTGGCTTTGGAAATCTAACTATGTTTTCTAAAATCTCCCTGTAAAATTCCAAATACTGCTCTCTTTAAAGTGTGGCCCTTGGACCAGCAGCATGAGCATTATCTGTGAACTGTTAATTATGCAAATTCTTAGACCTCATTCTAGACCTCCTGGATCAGAAACTCTAGGAGTAGGGCCCAGAGTTTTAACCATCTGTATTTTAGCAAGCCCTCTACATGCTGCCAATGCACAATAAACTTTGAACCTCACTGTTATATTGAGTTAGAATGAGGTATTTTAAATGCTTTTTTGGAAAAAGGCTGTACAATAAAGCAATAATGTGATCGAACAGATTGCAATCTAACTGTACAATTGTAAATAAAACGGGGGCAGAAACACAATATTAACTCTGAGGGTCACTGAAGCACAGAGTAGTTATCTATCCCAAATCCATTTCTCTTTCCCAAGGAGAATTCCAGTTTGTCTCAGTCCCATCCCATAGGCTGACCATGTAAACCAGTTCTGGCCTATGTGCTATAAACAGACGCAGCATTTTTATGTTTTTAAAAGGCATAAAGGCGCAGCTGACATGTTTCTTTTGACTCCTCCACCCCCTTTTCTTTTTGGCATGTGGATGGGTTGTATATAGGTACAGTGGTCATCTTGGAATGACCAGAATGAAAGCCATATGCTAAAGATGGCATGGAAGAAAAATTGAAGCTGGCTGGGGACATTTTTTGACATCATGAGCATCTCACTATTTCGTAGGCCCACTATGACTTATCTTCAGACTTCAGAGTAAATTCTTATTTGGGAAAGCCACTGTTATCTCACGCAATTTGGGTGCAATCCTAACTAATATAGCAAATAATACAGAAGGTTCAGTTTCAGTCAGATAAAAGAAGTACAATAAAATGAGATGTGGAAAAGGGAGAAATAAGAGATATAAAATGTATATGGCACAAAAGAATATAGGTTGACAAAGATCAATAAGAAATGACATTCCATTCAATTTATGCTTTAGAAACTCTAAATTTAGATTCGAATTTTTCTTACTACTCTGTTATAAATGTGCCTGCCAACATTAGGCTCTGCAATTGTCGAGGAACAGCCTTCATATTTCTATTATCTAGGACGCCATCTGACAATTCTTTCATATAATCAGGCAAATGCCCCCAAATAGATGCGAGCTTCTTGTTTGTAACACAGCCACTCTTCAGACACATAGAAATAAAGTTTTAGGAAGATAAGTAACAGGACTCCATCCTGTTTTACTGTTAACTTTTGTGGATCTTCGGTTTCTGGCAGGCCTTAGTCAGAACCAGAGGTCTCTTTTTATGCTTGCTTACAAAATTGTAAAAAGGACAGACAAGTCCTTTAAAAAACTTCATCCCATTATTCTATCCCAATTCTTTTGCTGGAAAGATGACTCTCCCCAGCACATCCCAGCTCTACTCTCCAGTGAGTGACAGGAACAGTTTCCCCCGAGAGCTGGATATCATTCTCTCACACTTTGAGTTCTTGATTTCAGATATAGCTGTAGCCTAGTGCTGAAAAGCATTTTCCCACACGTCTTCTTACCTCCCATTACAAAGGTGGGCTCATTCAACACACTTGCTTTGTGTAATATTGTCCGTGGATGGCATTGGTGAGCTCCAATCCTCCCTGGAGCCAGTATGTATTCATTTCCAAAGAAAGCTTTGCCACTTGTTTTCCCCTTTCTTATAATAGCAGCAATAATTCCAGTTTTTGGCATGAAACACAAAACATCACTACTTACTGCTAGATCTTGGCCAACCTTCCACAGCCTTGTGTGTATTGTGCTTTTACCTTTGGGACAGTGGCTTAAAGAAATAACTTTTAGTAACATTTATATATAAATGTCTGAGAATAAGGAAGATGCAACTAAGTGTGTACTGGGAATTTCTTACTGTTCAACAGTGTTTTAAAAGTACAAATGAAAAATTTCCTGACTTCACTACAAGGTTAGAATAAATTTTGTCCCTTTGAATGTTATGCCACAACTCTTGTGCTAAGCCAGAATACATCTGCTCTGTAGCTTCTCAGCATTTTATTTAACACTAGCTAGTGAAATGTGATATTCTGGGCAGGCTGCATAAATGGCTAATTTTTCTTCCTTTTATTTACACATTGATGTGCATATTTTCTTCCATAAGGGTCAAAAAATTCTGCATTTTACTAATAAGACTTCAGAAGACAGCCATTCTCTCAGCTGTTTCTATTTTCTTAATGGAAAAGCTGAAACATAAGAAGGCTTTGATTTTTGTACCTAAGTGTGATGCTCCATCTGAGCACTTTTCTCCTCTCCTCAAAGAAAGTAAATGGTCCTTTTGATATTTACAAAAGCTCTGTAATTCCAAGAGAATTAGATTGAAAGGGGAGATGGAAATATGGCTCCCTGAATGCAGAGCACTGGTTCTTAAGTGTTCTTTGCTTTTCTTGTGTTATTAACTGTGTATGCTTTGCTCTTCAAATTTAAGAGAAACGGTGCCAGTTCACAGGAGGCTGAAAATGTCTTAGAACATTTCAATGAGTACTTATAAAATTAAGATGATTCCATCCACAACTGTATCCTTGATGATGACTCACTGAGAAGTACAGGTGGCCACTTGATTAACAATACACTTCACCGAAGTGTGACCTCTGACAGGCAGGAGCAGCCTTCCTTGGTTTGGTGTAAATCAGAAGCGTTTGCTGTAGGCCCAGTCCCCATAGTCCTACAAAGCATCTGGAACTCCTGGCATAGTCCAGAGGTAGTAAAGCCACTGTGACATTTTGGTTCTCCTATTGGGGCAGGTCGAGGAGGGTGTCTCTGAGAAGAGAAAGAAGCTGTTCAAGGAGGTCTCTAAGTATTTCTAATGTGCACTAGAGCGTGTCAGACATCTAGCTCCAGCACAAGCTAATAATTCTGTGAAAGGATTGGTCTCCCAAATGTGTTCCACAGGTACAGCGTGAATTAATCTTGTTTAATAACCGTATGGCCTTCTGCTCCTTCAGAGTATTTTGAAAATATTGAAGAATATTTTCATATGATGGTAGCACTAACAGTAATAATTTGTGAATGGGTTATAGATAACTCTTCCCTTATTTTTCTCTTTTAAAAGCTTCTGTATCCCCAGACTTTAGCTCTGATTTTTTTTTTAACTTTACACTTAACCCTATAGTGGCAAGTATTGTTTTTTCAACTCTTGATCTTTTCTCTAAAATGTCAATCAATGTTAAGGCAATGTAAGAATTACTCGCTTGTCTACCTATTTATTTCCCAGTAACTAAACTTGATCATGAATTTTAGATGCATTTATTTTATATTAAGTTTACTCTGACAATGGGAAACCTGGATCTCATTATCTATAATTTAATGTTCAATATTATTTAATGCATTATTTAACACTTGTATACACGTAAATTTGTTTCAGAATTGCTAACCTGTAATCTTTATGGGAAAAACAAAATTACCAATTAGCAGACAGTGTTTATATACAGTATCTTTATAGGTCAGTCAAAACAGTTTTTGAAAATTGGCCAGTTTTTTTTCACCCTTCTCAATGAGGTTTGATTCACATGTCACAGTCTGCATTTCTGCCTGAAATTTCACAACATGATGGGAAATTATATATATATGTATATATAATCTGCATACAGTGAGTAGATTTGCATACATTCATAGAGTCGTACGTCCACTAATTCTTACAGAGCAGTTCCATCACCCAAAACATCCCTATGTAACCTTTTTGTAGACAACCATTACCCATACCCCCAACTTCTATCGATTACCAATCTGCTTTATATTCCTATACTTTTGCTATATAAAACATCATATAAATGGAATCATACAAAATGTAGCCTTTTAGGTCTGCATTCCATCACTTAGCAAAATACCCGTAAGAATTGTCTATATCGTCGTGTGAGTCAATAGCTCATTTCTTTTTTAGCAGTATTCTATTTCACGGATGAACAATAGGCTGTTTATATATTCACCTGTTAAAGGTCATTTTGGTTGTTTCTAATTTTTCAAGGTTAGGAATAGAGCTTCCATAAACATGTATGTACGGGTCTTTGTACAAATTTACTTTTAAACATCTTTACTGAAATACAATTCACAAAATGTGAAATGTATAAAATTCATCCATTTCACATCTACAATTCTATGGTACTTAGCATATTCGCAGATATGGGCAACCATCGTCACAATTTTAGAACATTATTATCACCTCAATAAAGAAACTCTGTGCCCTTTAGCAGTCACCTCCCAGTCTCCCCACCACCCTAAGCAATCACCAATCTCTTTTCTGTCCTACCTTTGCTGGATATTTCATAAAAAGTAAAATTTTCTCCTTGTCTTTAGCTTTCAGCATTTTTAGTATGATGTTCTATTTGAGCATCTCTTTGCATTTATCTTACTTGAAGTTCATTATGTGTCTTAGATGTATAGATATTTATCTTTCAAAAAACTTGGAAAGTTTTAGTATTTACTTCTTTGAATATTTTTTCTGCTTCTTATTCTATCTGTTCTCCTTTGGTACTCTTATTACAAATATGTTGTGGTTAATAGTGTTCCACACTCCGAGTCTTTGTTCCTTTTTCTTTATTCCTTCTTTTTTTCTGTGTTTTTTGAATTGCATAATCTCTATCAAACATCTCCAAGTTCACAAATTCTTTCTTCTGCCAGTTGAAATCTACAGTTAAGCACCTCCAGTGAAATTATTTTAATTATTAAACTTTCAACTCCAGAATTTTCATTTGCATTTTATATTATATTTTATTTACTTCTTTCATCATGGTTTCCTTCTGTTCTTGGACATAATTATAATGGTTACTTTTGTTATTAGAAAAAGGTGTCCCAATCTAAACCCCAAGAAAGGGTTCTTGAATCTCTTTCAGATAGGAATTCAAGGAGAATGACATAGTGCAGAGAGAAGAGATCATTTATTGAAAGCTACTCAGTTATAGAGTAGGGCATCCTTATAAAGCAGGCAGAAGAATATGCCATCTTTGCTTTAAATGCTTTATATAATATAGGGTCTTATCTGCGTAAAGGCTGAGCTATGTCTACATGCAGGTATGCTGACTGTGTGACAAAATTTAGTACTCTGTTCATTTAAAGAAAGCTATCGTTGGCATTTTATTGCGTAAATACATCAAAGCATGACTATAACTATCTTAAAAGCATATACTGTTATGCAATATCAGGATATCTGGACGTTCTGCTGTTGTAGGAGTTTGTCCTTGCAGGCATTACTAAACTGCTTCTTTAGCCATAAACATCCTATAATCATGGGTCATGACTGGCAATGAATGTGCCTTGCTAGTTTTAAGATGAAGTTGATTTTAAAATGGTATCACCTTGGCTCTCCTGTGCCTAACACCTTGAAGTCTTTTTAATGTAAATCCAGCATCTGTTTGCTCTTGCAGGCAATTACTGTCTTTTTTCTAATGAATGGGTTATACTTTCTTGATTCTTTATATGCATCATAATGTTTTTTAGGAACTGGACATTTTAGACAATATATTATAGAAACTTTCTATATTTTTCTTTTATCTCTGGGATTTATTATTGTTATTTGATTATTTAGTGATTGCCAGGAAGCTTTTTTTTTTTTTTTTTTTGAGACAGAGTCTTGCTCTGTCACCCAGGCTGGAGTGCAGTGGCATGATTTCAGCTCACTGCAACCTCCACCTCCCAGGTTCAAGTGATTCTCCTGCCTCAGCCTCCTGAGTAGCTGGGACTACAGGCATGCACCACCATGCCGGGCTAATTTTTGTATTTTTAGTAGAGACGAGGTTTCACTATGTTGGTCAGGCTGGTCTTGAACTCCTGACCTCATGATCTGCCCTTGTTGGCCTCCCAAAGGGCTGGGATTACAGGCGTGAGCCACCATGCCCGGCCTCCAGGAGTATTTTAGTGAAGTTAGTTTCTGACCCACTTCCATTCCCCCCACCCCCACTTCCCTGACTGCGTTAAAACTCTGATGTTGCTTCTCATGGGGCACAGTCTTGGGTATGGTCAGTCTGGATAGAAATGGCTTTGGTAAGACTCTGTCACTTTCCCTGACCACACCCAGCTGTAAGACTCCACTAACTGCTTGATTATTGCACTATTATTTACAATAATGCCCTTGGGACATAAATGGCTCTATAAACTAACCAACCAAATTTGGGCTCTTTTGAAGGGATAGTTTTTGAGGTCAGTGTTTAAGATTTGTTCTTACCCTGGGTTTTCTCAGCCAAACTAGCCAGCCTGAAGTTTAGTCCGTATCTCCAAATAATCTACCCTTTTTTTATTTACTACCACCTCTACTGTTGTTGAGAGTATCCTTAGACTTGAGCTCCTCCACACTCTGTTGCAAATGACATCAGTTCTTTTGATAAGAGATTTAGAGCTGTTTCAAGGCCTGTTTCTCCCTATCCAGGCAACATTTTGGGGCTGTGGCTATAGAGCTGGAAACTGAGACAGTGCTATGCTTCTCTCTGAGTGCTGCCTTCACTTCACAAGTGATGGTGGAGGTGGGGCAGTAGTCCTAGTGAAATGGGAGAGTTCCCTGGTCCCCTTCACAGGATGTGCAACGGGGGGGTGCCTTGTCTGTTGGGCCACTGCACACTCAAACCCCTTACAGGAAGGGGACCGTGCAGATGGGCAGGTGCAGGAGCCAGGGCAAGTGCTTTCAGACTTCGGCTCCATGGTAGAGTCTAGGGGTGGGTGCCTGCAAATCCCAAAGCCCCCGTGGGTGTGTTAAACCTTTAGCTCTGCCATCCACAGACACTTAAGTGTTAACCAGCTCAGTTGCCTCTTGGTACCAGAGTTCTTGTCCAGCGTCCAGGAAGAATCAGGTCACACAGACAAACTGAACGATGGTAAATGTGGGGGATTTTATTGCCAAATGGAGGTGGCTCTTAGCGAGTGGATGGGGATGGAGTGGGAAGATGATCTTCCCCTGGAGTTCAGCCGTCCCATGGCCAATCTCCTCTCTGACCGTCCCCAGTCGAACTCCTCTTGATGTTCAGATGCTCCTTCTTTTCTCTCCTTCTCTACTGTGCCACTCTTCTGCTCCTCTGCTCTTCTGCTCATGGAGCCTGGGGTTTGGGGTTAATATGGGTACAGGATCGGGGGCATGGCAGGCCAAAAGGCAACATTTGGGAATGAAAACAGGAATGCTTGTTCCTATTTAGGGCTGTGAGTTTCCAGGCTTGAGGGTGAGACCTTTGCCAGAGAACCATCCTCTTCTACCCACTATTTTCCTGCCTCCTGTCCATATCACTAGATCTTCTTGGCTTCCCTCTTCCAAAATAGAAGGACCATCTTACAAGCTTCACCTCATGAGCAAGTTCAAGGGCAACTAGGCCCCAGTATTCCTGGCAATGCTTTGAAGAGGTAGAGCCTTCCTCTCATAAGTAATGTCTGAACAGAAGAAGGGAGCCCCATCTCTTAGTTGTAGTAGCTGAGTAGCAGGTAGCTGTAATAGTAGTAGTAGTTGTAATAGCTCAGTAGCAGGTAGCTGAGAACAGGATGAGAAATTCTGATATTCTGCCAATTTCCAAAATACAGCCTTTGAACTGGTAGCATACAAAAAGGGAAAGAGGGAACCCTGTTCTTGACTGCACCAGTTTGGAATGGAATTTCTGTCATGTTGAGTTGGCATGGGAAAGGGAGGGAGTGAATGTCAGCTCAAATACTACACACTCTTACTGTTACTAATAAATGTTAGTATAGTTTCTTAAACAAATATGCAGTCAGAACCTGTGGGTTCTGAATTACAGATTCCACTAAATGTGGTTAGAAAATATTCAGCAGGGGGAGAAAGGATGGTTTCATTTGTACTCAATACATACAGAGGTATATTTTTGTCATTAGCTTTTAAACAATATAACAACTATTTACATAGTATTTACATTGTATTACATTATCATAAGTAATCTAGTGATAATTTAAATTGTATGAGAGGATGAGCATAGGTTATATGCAAATACTACCTCATTTTATATAAGAGACTTGAGCATTCATATCTATGGTGGCCTTGAAACAAATTTTTGATTAATACCAAGGGACCACTGTATCTTCATGAGCTGTATGCCCTTAGAAACATTTCTAGAGCTTAAATTTTTAAAAAAATTAATTTTCATCTGTTTTGCTGGAAACTGGGTCTGTGGAGCTCTTCATGCTGTTATTCGGGAAGTTCCTCCCATCTTAAATTTTAATCTGTTTGTGTAAATACCTAGGATTAAGATCTTTAAAGTGCCATGATGTTGAGATGGGATATCAAATACCTTTTAACATGCTTATTAAAGAGGACATATAGATGGCCAAAAGCTTATAAAAAGATGTTCAACATCATTATCCAAAAGTGAAATATAAATTGAAACCACAATCCCATACACCTACTAGAATAGTGAAAATACAACAAGCTGACAATACCAAGTCTTGGTGAAGAACTGAAGCAACTAGAACTTTAATCCATACTTGCCAGACATGCAAAATGATACAGCCATTCTGGAAAATATTTGGCATACACTCATTCTATGATTTAGCAATTCTGGGTATTAGCCCTAGAAAAATTTAAAAAGAAAAACAAAAAAAGAAAAAAAACATGTTCACACAAAAACCTAAATATGAATGTTGATAGTAGCTTTGTTGATAATTGCTAAAATTGAAAACTATGCAAATGTCTCTGAAAACCTAAATAGGTAAACTACAGTAAATCCATAAAGGGAATACTAGCGCAGAATTTAGAATACTATACACAGAAAACACTGATAATACTCAGAATAGTGTGGATTAAAGCCATTGTACTGTGTAAAAGAAGCCTGTCTCAAAAGGTCACACACTATACGACTATATTCATATGAAACTTTTTTAAAGACCAAGCTATCATGACAGAGAACAGATCAGTGGTTGCCAGTGACTCCTGGTGAAGAAAAGTGTAACTACAAAGGCATGACAAACGAAAATTTTAGGAGTGTTAAAATTATTGGATGGTAGTTATAGAATCAACATAATTGTTAAAATTCACAGAACTATACACCAAGAAAAAAGTCCATGTTACTGTATGTTAGTCTGTAATTTTTTTTGAGTGAGGAGACAAACATAAGTCTCTTCTTAATTGAAGGAGATGAACTGAAAGAATACATTTCAACCCAAGGAATTCCACACTTTGCCTGAGGCCTTCAAAGAAAGGGCCACAGTAACATCTTAAACTAATGCCTTATACATTTTTGAACATTCCTGTTTTGGTAATAATTTTCATTTTTATTGATAAAATTAGATTTATGTCAAAACAAATTCTTCATTTGTTGGTAAGCAAAGTTTGGCTTATTAACAGTAATTGATTTAATTTATTTGGGAATACATACGTTCTGGATGAGGAAACTTGATTTTCTTTTTATTTTATTGTTTTTTTATTTCCAACTCTTATTTTAACTTCAGGGATACATGTGCAGGATGTGGAGGTTTGTTACATAGGTAAACATGTGCCATGGTGGTTTGCTGCACAGATCAACCCATCACCTAGGTATTAAACCCAGCATCCATTAGTTATTCTTCCTGATGCTCTCCTTCCTCTCATCCCCTACCCTCCAACAGGTCCCAGTGTATATTGTTCCCCACCATGTGTCTGTGTGTTCTCATCATTCAGCTCCCACTTATAAATGAGAATGTGCGGTAATTTGATTTTCTATTCTTGTGTTAGTTTGCTGAGGATAATGGCTTCCAGCTCCATCCATGTCCGTGCAAAGGACATGATCTCATTCCCTTTTATGGCTGCATAGTAGTCCATGGTGTATATGTACCACATTTTCTATATCCTGTCTATTATTGATGGGCATTTAAGTTGATGCCATATCTTTGCTATTGTGAATAGTGCTGCAATGAACATACATGTGCATGTATCTTTATAATAGAATGATTTATATTCCTTTGTGTATATAGCCAGTAATGAGATTGCTGAGTCAAATGGTATTTCTGCCTCTAGATCTTTGAGGAATCACCACACTGTCTTCCACAATGGCTGAAGTAATTTACACTCCCAACAACAGTGTAAAAGCATTCTTTCCTCTACAACCTAACCGGCATTTGTTGTTTTTTTGAGTTTTTAAAAACAGTCATCCTGACTGGTGTGAGATGGTGTCTCATCATGGGTTTCATTTGCATTTCTCTAATGATCAGTGGTGTTGAGATTTTTTTCATGTTTGTTGGCCACATAAATATCTTCTTTTGAGAAGTGTCTATTTATGCACTTTGTCCACTTTTTAATGGGGTTGTTTTTTTCTTGTACATTTGTTTAAGTTCCTTATAGATGTTGGATATTAGACTTTTGTCAGATGGATAGATTGCAAAAATTTTGTCCCATTCTGTAGGTTGTCTGTTTACTCTGAAGACAGTTTATTTTGCTGTGCAGAAGCTCTTTATATTAATTACAGCCCATTTGTCAATTTTGGCTTTGTTGCAATTGCTTTTGGCATATTAGTCATGAAATCTTTGCCCATTCCTATGTCCTAAGTAGTATTGCCTAGGTTTTCTTCTGGAGTATTTATAGTTTTGAGTTTTACATTTAAGTCTTCAATTTATCTCAAGTTGATTTTTGTACATGATGTAAGGAAGGGGTCCAATTTCAATTTTCTGCATGTGGCTAGCCAATTCTTCCAGCACCATTTATTAAATAGGGAATCCTTTCCCATTGCTGGTTTTGTTCAGGTTTACCAATGATCAGATGGTTGTCGGTGTGTGGTCTTATTTCTGGGTTCTCTCTTCTGTTTCATTGGTCTATATGTCTGTTTTTGTACCAGTACTGTGCTGTTTTGGTTACTGTAGCCCTGTAGTACAATTTGAAGTAAGGTAGCGTGATGTCTCCAGCTGTTTTTGTTTTGCTTAGGATAGGCTTGACTATTCAGGTGCTTCTTTGGTTCCATATGAATTTTAAAATAGTGTTTTCTAAGTTCTGTGAAGACTGTCAATGATAGTTTAATGAAAATAGCATTGAATCTATAAATTGCTTTGGGCAGTATGGCCATTTTCATAATATTGATTCTTCCTATCCGTGAGCATGGAATGTTTTTCCATCTGTTTGTGTCCTCTCTGATTTATTTGAGCAGTGGTTTGTAGTTTGCCTTGCAGAGATCCTTCACTTCCTTTGTTATCTGTATTTGTAGGTATTTTATTCTTTTTGTGGCAATCATGAATGAGAGTTTACTCATGATTTGGCTCTCAGCTTGCCTGTTGTTGGTGTAAAGGAATGCTTGTGATTTTTGCATATTGATTTTGTATTCTGAGACTTTGCTGAAGTTGCTTATCAGCTTAAGAAGCTTTTGGGCTGAGACATTGGGATTTTCTAGATACAGTATCATGTCGTCTGCACACAAGGATAGTTTGACTTCCTTTCTTTCTATTTGAATACCTTTATTTCTTTCTCTTTCCTGAATGTCCTGGCTAGAACTTCCAATACTATCTTAAATAGTAGTGGTGAGAGAGGGCACCCTTTTCTTGTGCCAGTTTTCAATGGGAATGCTTCTAGTTTTTGCCCATTCAGTATGACATTGGATGAGGGCTTGTCATATATGGATGTTATTATTTTGAGGTATGAAACCTTGGTTTTCTACATCTATTTAAAATATATATTTCTTAAAGTTTTTTTGTTGAGTGTCTTGCATTTATGGTCATTTTTGTAGAGAATCATAGACATGGTGCTTGAAAAATTTGTTTAAAAATATGAGAAAGAAATAAATTTGCTGGGATATTCATCATGGAGATGATGGTAGGAAGAAAAACTTATTCTGAAATATTGTTGCTATAGTGCAGAAGGAGGTTTCAAGACTTTAAAAGTACAGCATTAAATTCAAATAAAGCAATCATCCTAAAGACTAGTAATCAAGCAACAGATACATCAAAATTTGACATCAATAGTTAAAATTTAAAGTGTTAAATTGCAAGCTATACAATGTTAACATTTCAAACCAATAAGAGACAATGGCTGATATTAGATAACCACTTTAATTAGAAAAAAAAAATTTGTAGGTAGAATATCCCCGTTCTTAAAATCATAGTGTCTCAGGGCACAAAAATCCCTTAGAGGTCACATAACCCTAATTATTTTTTTAATGCTTTAGCCCCCTCTATAAGATACCTGAAATTCTACAGTTAAAATATCTAGCAAGAATAATTTACAAAAATGATAATTTTTGTCTAATTTAAATTTTATTGAGATGTGAGATCTCTTGATGTCCTAGAACATTTTAATTTTATAGCTTATACACTCAGAGTTTGTCCTTCTCTAATTTCAAAGTAGTAATTGGTATAGTAGAACTAATGTTGAATTGTAAGTGAATTGAATGACTTGATTTTATTCTTCATTTTAATATTTATACACTGAAAGGAATTCTATAAAGCACTTGAGTTCTTGAGTTCACATTTTATTATCTATACAATAAGGGTCCTAATGTCTTATTCACCTAACTTTATTACATAAATTTCAAGTAACATACTAAGTGAAATCAGTTTGTAAAACTATAGAGATAATGTTATTTTCTTTTGACATATGTGGAATACTTAAAAAATTTACCATGTCTTAGATAACTAGTGATGACTCAAACTTCCAAACGTAATAGCATAGAGATTTTATAAGAAAATGCCATGAAATAAGAAATAAGTTATATTCAAATTTTTGAAAGTACCATAAGCCCATAATCTTTAAGGTAAAAAGCAATGTCTCATGAACATTTAAATAAAAATTAGGACCAAAATTGAATATAATACAAACACTGCATTTCAGTATCTGTGGTAAATAGCTGAAGCAGTAGTTAGAACTTTACTAAAAATACATGTGTTAAAAAAAGAAAAATTAAAAACTGGAGGCACAGCAATCTAATGAATATAAAATTTAAAATAAAAGAATAAATAGTGTAGGTATGAGCAGAAATCATTGAAATAGAGAAAAACAATATAAATTATAACAAAATCAATTTTAACATTTTTTTGAAAATATAAATAACAGACAAATCTATGTAAAAAATTATGAATAAAAGAAAAAGAAATAATAAACAAAACACAGAATATGAAAAATAAACAGCTGCAAAAAAACACTGAAAAAGAAATAAGAAGGAGTTTTTTATTTTCTCCTTGGATGTAGAAAGCCACAACAGGACACTGTTCCCACCTAACAATGTGTAGAATCTATATAATGTTACTTTTTATTTTTTGAGCTCAAAATGTACCTGAGGTTACAAGGAAACTGAATTTCAAAATTTCCAAGTCTTTTGGGGGAAAGATAAGTCCAGTGAACTTTTTCACACATGAAAGGGCACAGAAAGAAGAAATGGTAGCCATCAAAGTGGGTAAGAAAAAAAATAAAATAAAATTTTCAATAAATTTCTAAAGACCAATTGTGTGCTAACATGTCAGATTAGGATACCTGAAAGCCCAGACACTAGAACAGTCTGCACCCACTCATAGATTCTTTTCCAAGGCCTCCCCCAGGTGCTTGTAAGAAAGATCAGGAGCAGAACAAGAGATACGGACTTACATTGTGGCACAGGCCTTCAGGAGGTGATTAATGCTTGCTATGGAAAAGACACAAAGATCTACGTGCTTCCCTGAATCCTTTTCTTCTAGAAAGAATAAAACTCAAGTCTCTGAAAGAAGGGCAACAAACTCTCTCACCCAAAAGATTCATTCTAAGATCCATTGTTCGTGTGGGAAAGGTATAAGCAAAACCCTTCTACTAAAAAAGATAAACAAAATCTAGAAAACTAGGGAATTTCAGCAGAGAAAGGGAAATATTTGACCTTTGAACCACATAGGTTTGAACTATGTGGGTCGATTTATAAGCTGATTTAAATGTATATATACAGAGAGAGAGACAGAAGTGAAAACTTTCTGGAAGTTTGCAACAATTTGAAAAAAACTTGCAAATGAACTGTGTGGACTAGGAATATAAAAAAATCAAGAAAAAGTTATGTATGTCATAAGTTCATAAAATATATATATATGCTAGTCTACTGTATTATTTACTACCATAAAATATATATCAATTTATTATCAAACAGTTGGAATTTATCAAAATGTATATACATGCAGACCATATATGACAAGATTTATAGTTTGGAGAAATGTGAACAAATCTAAAGATGCCATATTAAATTATGACAGCCTAAAATTAACTATAGTGCATACTATACTACTGTAATTGTATAGCCAATTTCTGCTGTTATTGCCATGAGCTCAAGTGTTGCCAGTATCCACTTAAAATGCTGCATAATACTAATCATCACTCCAATAAATTACATAATGCAGTAAAAAGTGATCTTCTGCAGCACTTGCATGTTTTTCATTGTGTTTAGGACAATATCACAAACCTTGAATAACACCATGGGGCACAAATGAAATGCCACTAGTGATGCTGGCAGTGTTCTCAAGGGGCAAAGTTATGACATTACAAGAAAAAAAAGTTGAATTGCTTGATATGTAACATAGATTGAGGTCTGCAGTTGCAGTTGCCCACTTCAAGATAAATGAATCCAGTATAAGGATCATTGTAAAAATAGAAAAGGAAATTTATAAAGTCATCGCTGTGGCTACAACAGCAGGCATAAAAAGTGCACTTTTTGCAAAATATGTTTTTTTTAAATGCAGCTTATATATGGGTGCAGAATTGCTCTGATAAAGACAAATCAATAGACTCTATAGCTCTCTATTATTCAACAAAAAGTGGTTATATTATAACTTAAAGCAAAAGAAATGGTGAATGATCAAAAGCTGGAGAATTTAATGCCAACAGAGGATGGTTTGATAATTTTAGAAGGAGGTATGACTTTTAAAATGCTGAGATAACATGAGAAACAACTTCTGTCAACCAAGAAGATGCTATTAGAAAAATCGTTGAGGAGAAATTATATCTGCCTGAACAGATTTTGAATGCAGACAAATGTGTCCTATTTTGTTAAATAAAAAATAAAACAGGGACATTTATTAGTAAGAAAGAGAAGTGAGTACCAGAAATTAAGACAGCATGGGCTAGGGTAACTCTACCATTTTGTGCAAACGCGGTCAGGTTTATAATTAAGACTACCCTTGTCTATAAATCTGCTAATCACTCACTCTTGAAGAAAAAAGATAAAAACTAACTGCCAGTCTTCTGCTTGAACAAGAAGGCCTGGACAATGATAACATTTTTTCTGTATTGGTCCCATCGATGCTTTGTTCCTGAAGTCAAGAAGTATCTTATCAGTACCGGTCCGCCCTTTAAAATTTGTTTCACACTAGACCATACCCCTGGAAACCCAGAACCCCATGAGTTGTACAGCAAGGGCATACAGGTGGTCTACTCGTTCCCAAGCACAATATCTCCAATTCAGCCTCGAGATTAGGAGGGTATAAGGACCTTTAAGGATCATGATGAACGAGGATATTTCCCTGACCCCTTTGCGGGACTCACGAAGTGGGTGACTCATTTACTCATCTGGCAGCTCTCGATTTTTTGCAGGAGGGAACGCACAAGCAAAAAAGGCAGGAACTGGAGTGCACGGCACTGAAACTGGCTGGCCATTTTGGCAGGGGTGAACTCCACTCACTTGGACCCACTATGCTCCACCCTTCATGGGAGGGAGCATGCAAGTGACCAGGTGCAAGAGCCACAGCGAGCACTTTTGGGCGCCAGCAGGAGTGAACGTTGTGCAGGTCCTACCACACCATCTTGTGGGTGGGTTGGGGGGGTGCCTACGATGCCTGAAGCCCCAGTGGGACTGTTACAGTGCTCTTTTAGCTCAGTTGTTCACAGACAGCATAAGTGTTAACAGCTCAGTGGACCCCATGAACCCTGAAAATTTGAGACAGGTCTCAGTTAATTCAAAAAGTTTATTTTGCCAAGGTCGAGGATGCGCATGCATGACACAGCCTCAGAAGGGCCTGACAACATGAGTCCAAGGTGGTCAGAGCACAGTCCAGTTTTATACATTCTAGGGAGACATGAGACGTCAATCAACATATGCAAGATGAATATTGGTTTGGTCTGAAAAGGTGGGACAACTAGAAGCAAAGGCAGGAAGACTCCAAGTGAGGAGGGAGCTTCCAGGTCATAGGTAAATAAGAGACAAATGATTGCATTCTTTGGAGTTTCAGATTAGCCTTTCCAAAGGAGGCAAATAGATATGCATTTATCTTAGTGAGCAGAGTGGTGACTTTGAATTGAATGGGAGGTAGGTTGGCCCTAAGCAGTTACCACTTGACTTTTCCCTTTAGTTTAGTGATTTGGGGGCCCCAAGATTTATTTTATTTTCACAACCCTCTGCCTTTTCATGTGAAGCTGGCTTCCACCAGTGAGGGCAAAGGGTCAATGTGACAGCCTTTTGCATCTGCACTCATGGTTCCTGAGTTCTTGTCTGGCATCCAGGAGAAATTAAGTTCCATGAATAAATTGAAGGATGATAAATGTGGGTGTTTCATTGCTGATGGAGGTTGCTCTTAGTGGGAAGGGGAGCTAAAAAGGGGATTGGTTGGGAAGGTAATCTACCCCTGCAATCTGGCCATCTCTAGCCAGATTATTCTCTAAAGTTACACCATCAAGCTGTCCTCTGAAGTCAAACTGCTTTTCTCTGATGTCCAGACACAGTCTCTGACGTCCAGCTGCTTCTCTTCTCTCTGCTAGCTGAGTAGGGGGTTTTTATAGGCACAGGATGAGGAAAGGCAAGGCCATGGGTGGTTTTGAAACAGGCAACATTTGAGTGGGAAAACAGGGATGTAAATTCTCACTCTGGGCCATGGTCTCAAGCTTTTTGGCTTGAGTTTCTGCCTAGAATTTCTCTGTCTCCTATCACTATCAATTACACACTGTACTCTAGGGAAAGGATTGTCAATGCTAAGGAAGAAAACACTGACAGAGAGAACAACATGAAAGTCTAAAATGTTACACCCTTGAGCATGTTATCATTGTTCTGGAAGAGGCCATGGAAGCCATCAATCTTAAAACAATAAATTCCAACTGGAGAAAACTGTGTCCAGATGTTGTACATGACTTCACAGGATTTACAATACCAATCAATGAAATTATGAAAGAGATTGTAGATACAGTAAAAATTGGGGAGTGAAGGGTTTCATTGCATGGATCTCAGAGAAATTCAAGTTCTAACAGACATTACACCAGAGGAATTAACAGAAGATGACTTGATGGAGATGAGTGCTTCCAAACCAGTGCCAGACGATGAGGAAGAAGACAGAAGAAGCAGTGCCAGAAAACAAATTGACATTAAACAATCTGGCAGAAGGGTCCCAATTATTCAAGACTGTTTTTGTCTTTTTTTATAACATGTGCCCTTCTATCATATGGACACTGAAATGAAGTAAATGGTGGAAGATTAATTGGTACCATATGGAAATATTTTTAGAGAAATTAAAAAGCAAAAAGTTAATATATTTTCATAAAGTTACACTGAGTGTTCCTGCCCCTCCTACCTCCCTTTTCACCTCCTTCACTTCTGCCTCTGCCAGTCCAAAACAACATTAGTCTCTTTGTATGTCTCTATTAGAGCTATTGAGTGACGAAGTGCATTGTCAATGAGCAGTAATATTTTGAATGGAATTTTATTTTTCTGAACAGTAGGTCCCAGCAGTGGGCTTAAAATATTCAGCAAACCATGCTGTAAACAGATGTACTGTTATCTGGACCTTGTGGTTCCTTTTATAAAGCAGAGGCAGGGTATATTTAGCATAGTTCTTAAGGGCCCTAGAAGTTTTGGAATGGCAAGTGAGCATTGACT
The DNA here is from genome assembly GCF_009828535.3 of Hylobates moloch. NCBI lineage: Eukaryota > Metazoa > Chordata > Mammalia > Primates > Hylobatidae > Hylobates > Hylobates moloch. The sequence goes on from NW_026652279.1 coordinate 51,635,939, forward strand.
TCAACTCAAAGTCACTAACTGCATTAACTCCTAACAAGAGAGCCTACCCTTTGAAGCATTGAAGCCAGGCATTGATCTCTCTTCTCTAGCTATAAAAATCCTAGTGGCATCTTTTTGCAATATAAGCCTATTTCCAATATAAGCACTGAAAATCTGTTGTTTAGTGTAGCCACCTTCATCAGTTATATTAAAATGATCTTCTGGATAACTTGTTACAGCTTCTCCATCACAAGTGCTTCCCCTTTGCACTTTATGTTATGGAGACATCTTCTTTACTTAAACCTCTTGAATCAGCCTCTGCTAACTTCAAATTCTTCTTCAGCTTCCTTTCCTCTCTCAGCCTTCACAGGACTGAAGAGAGTTAGGGTCTTGCTCTGGATTAGATTTTGGCTTAAAGGAACATTGTGGCTGGTTTGATCTTCTAACCAGATCAGTGAAAGTTTCTCCACAGGGCTGTTTCACTTTCTCGTTATTTTTACAGGCCTTCATCATACCTTTCTCACTAAGCTTAATCATTTCTAGCCTTGATTTATAGTGAGAGACATATTACTCTTCCTTTCACTTGAACGCTTACATGACACTGTAGGGTTATTCGTTGCTTTAATTTCAGTATTGTTTTGTCATAGGGACTAGGGAGGTCTGAGCAGAGGGCAAGAGACAGGGAAATGGCCGGTGGGTGGAGCATTCAGAACACATACCACATTTATCTACTAAGTTTCACATCTTTTATGTGAGCATAATTTATGGCACCCCAAAACAATTACGATGGTAACATGAAAAATTACTGATCATAGATCACCACAATAGGTATAATAATAAAAAAAGTTTGAAATTTTGTGAGAATTACCAAAATGTAACACAGAGACACAAAATCAGCACATGTTGTTGGAAAAAATGGCCCTGACAGATTTTCTCAATGCAGAGTTTCCCAAAACTTTTAATTTTAAATTGTTAAAATCTCAACTATCTGCTAACTATAATAAAATGCAGCATAATAAAATGATAGCAGGCCAGGTGCCATGGTTCACGCCTGTAATCCTAGCACTTTGGGAGGCCAAGGCGGTCAGATTACGAGATCAGGAGTTTGAGACCAGCCTGGCCAACATGGTGAAACCCCATCTCTGCAAAAAATACAAAAATTAGCCAGGTGTGGTGGTGGGCACCTGTAATCCCAGCTATTTGGGAGGCTGAGGCAGGAGAATCGCCTGAACCTGGGAGGCGGTGGTTGCAGTGAGCCGAGATCACGCCACTGCCCTCCAGCCTGGGCGACAGAGTGAGATTCCATCTCAAAAAAAAGGCAGTAAATGGGACAATGTAGACTCAGAACAAAAAATAGTTAGAAAGTTATAACAATCCTTAATGTATATGCAACCAGTAACAGAGCTTCAATACATGAAGCAAAACCTGATAGAATTGAAAGGAGAAACAGAGAAAATCACAATTATTGTTGACATTGTCAGCTCTCCCTTCTCAAGAATTGATAGATCAGCTATACAAAAAATCACCAGGAGTATGGAAGATTTAAGCAACACTATCAACATATTCTAATTTACATTTATAGAATAATTCATCCAACAACAGCAGATACACACTCTTCTCAATTACACATAGAATATATAGCAAGACAGAGACCCTATTTGGAAATGTAAAAAGTTCTCAAAAGATTGAAATCAAACAAAAAGTATTCTCTGACCGTGATGAAATTAAACTAGAAATTAATAACCCCAATATATGAGCAATCTGGGTTTTTTTTGTTTTTGTTTTGTTTTGTTTTGTTTTTGTTTTGTTTTTTGAGACAGAGTCTCGTTCTGTCGCCCAGGCTGGAGTACACTGGTGCGATTTTGGCTCACTGCAAACTCTGCTTCTCGGGTTCAAGCAATTCTCCTGCCTCAGCCTCCTGAGTAGCTGGGATTACAGGCACCTGCCATCATGCCCAGCTAATTTTTTGTATTTTTTTAGTAGAGACAGGGTTTCACCATGTTGGCCAAGTTGATCTTGAACTCCTGACATCAGATGATCCACCCGCCTCAGGCTCCTGAAGTGCTGGGATTATAGGCGTGAGCCACTGGCCTGGCCTGAGCAATCTTTAAAAATTTAAAAATTAAAAAACATACTTCCAAATAACATGTGGCCAAATTTAAAAAACACATAAAGAAAATTAAAAAGTAATTTGGTTTGTAAATAAATATTTTGAAAACAAAACAAAATTTTGTGAGATACAGTTTATGGTTGGTAAATTTATAACTCTAGATTCCTATATTAAAAAAATAAAATTCTCAAATCAGTGACCTAATATGCTGAAAAAAATAAAAACAAGAAGAGCAAATTAAAACCCAAAGCCAGCAGAAGGAAGAATTATTAAATAAGAGCAGAAACCAATTATATTTAAATTAGAAAAACAAATAAGTGAAACCAGAAAAAGATCAATGAAATTGATAAACTTCTACTCATACTGGTTTTTTAAAAGAAAAAAACACAAATTACCAATATTAATAATGAAAGAGGTGTTACCAACAAAGATCCAACAGATACTAAAACCATAAGGGACTATTATAAATAAAAATGCCAATAAACTTGATAACATAGATTAAATAAATTAAATACATTTCTTGAAAGGATCAACTGATAAAACTCACAAGAGAAGAAATAAATACTCTAATTAACATTTCTATATCTTTTAAAGAAATTGAGTTCAAAGTTTATAGCCATATACATAGCTTAAAATCCAGTCCCAGATCACATTTATCATGAATTCTACAAAGTATTTAAGGAAGAAAAAATACACTTTGTACGCTAATGTTATAAGAAAATAGGAGAAAGGAAAATATTTTTCAACTAATATTTTGAGTCCAGCATTACCTTGAAACAAAAGTCAGCGAGACATTTCAAAAAAGAAGAAATGGAAGATGGAAAACTACAGACGAGTATTGTTTACAACCTTACATGCAAAGGCCCTTAATTCAATATTAACAACTACTCCATATTGTACTGGTGGTGCAGGCCCATGAAATAAGTCAAGAAAAACGAATCAAAAGCATACGAATTGGAAAGAGATACAAATATTTTTGATAGATAATAGAATAATCTACATAGAAAATCCCAAGGAATCTACTTCATATTTTCAAAGTAGGTAAAAAGCTGTAGAACCAACTTTTATTAAAATTAATTATCATATAGCAATCACTCAACTGATATTTGATATATATTCTGTCACATAAATTTATAATGAAATTATTTTTCCAATAAATTGGTGGTGAAAATAAACTATATTGGTCGAGTCACTTAATTTCCTGATGGTACACAATAGATCACATGAAATATATATTCATTTGCACTTGACAATCCTCTTATACGAACTTTCCTCCTTTAGATACCCGTAAAGTTCTCCGCCTCACTTTCTCAAGTCTTACAGCAAATTTCACCTTCTCAAAGAAGCCTTTCTCAAAAGAATGAGAACATGAGTCACAGACTCGTAGAAAATATTTGTAAAAAAACACATCCAATAAAGGATTGTTATTCAAAGTATACAAAAACTCTTAAAACTCAACAATAAGAAAACAAATTTAAAAATGGGCCAAAGACCTTAACAAACTCCTCATGAAAGAACATTTACAGATGGAAAATAGGATATGAAAAGATGTTCCACATCATATGTCATCAGAGAAATGCAAATTAAAACACAATGAGATAACACTACACACTTATTAGAATGATCAAAATCCAAGTGCTGACAAGGATGTGGAGCAACAAGAAATCTCATTCATTACTGATGGAAATGTAAAATGATACAGCCACTTTGGAAGACAATTTGTCTTCTCACAAAACTAAATATAGTCTTACCATACAAACCAGGAATCATCCTCCGTGGCTTCCACTTAAAGGAGTTGAAAACTATTGTCCACAAAAATGTCTGCACACAGATGTTTATAGCAGCTTTATTTATAATTTCAAAACCTGGATGCAACCAAGATGTACTTCAGTAGTTGAATGGATAATAAAATGTAGTATATCCATGCAATGGAATACTATTTCGTGCTAAAAATAAATGAATTGTTAAGCCATAAAAAAATGGAAGAAACTTAGATGCATAATACTAACTAAAAGAAGCCAATCTGAAAAGATTACATATTGTATGATTCTGACTATATGACATTCTGGAAAAGGTAAAACTGTGGAGATAGTAAAAATATCAATAGTTGCCCGGGGTTGGGTGGTGGGAATGGTTGAACAGGTGGAACACAGACAATTTTTAGGGCAGTGAAACACTTCTGTATGATACTATAATGTTGCATACATATTATTATGCATTTGTCCAAACTCATAGAATGTAGAACACTAAGAGTGAACCCTAACATGAACTATGGGCTTTGGGTGATAATGAAGTGTCAATGTAGGATGATCAATTGTAATCAATGTGCTACTCCAGTGGAGGATGTTGATTAGGAAGGCTGTGCATGCGTGGGGACAGGGAGAATGTGAAAAACATCTTTGTAGCTTCCTCTCTCAATTTTGCTGTGAATCTAAAACTGCTTTAAAAAATAAAGTCCTTGATGGTTACCAGAGACTGAAAAGTGTAGTGGGTGGTGGGAAAAGGAATGGTTAATAGGTACAACATGTAATCAGATAGAATGGGTAAAATCTAGTATTTGATAGCACAACAGGATGACTACAGTCAACAATAATTTATTATCAGTTGAAAAATAACTAAAAGTATATTTGGATTCTTGGCAACACAAAGAAAGAATACATGTTTGAGGTGATTGATACCCCATTTACCCTGTGATTATTACGCATTGTAAGCCTATATCAAGATATCTCATGTACCACATAAATACATACACCTAGCATGTACCCACACAAAAAAGACTTTAATAAAAGAAACAATATAGAAAGGTTAACTTTTTATAAAGGGAAGGCCTTCCTTGGCCACCCTATCTAAAGCAACTCTTTCTTACCCTTTTCCAGTCTAATACGATCTCCTATTTTATTTTTAATTTTAAAGTATTCATTATTTTCTGAATTGTGCACACACATACAAACACAACTATAATATTTATTGTCTGACTGTTCCAATAAATATAACTTTCTTGAGAGCAGAGTTGCACTTCTTTTGTTCACAGATATATACTATTATCTAGAATATAGTGCACATTTGAAGCTCAACAAACCTTTAAGTTAGCTTATTAATAGTTTATCATATCTGATATTTCTTTGTTCAATTATTCCTTTGTGTACTATTTACTTTCTAGAATGTAAACTTTTAAGAATAGTTGTCTCACAGATTTTACAACAGTTCACAGCACACAGGAGATCTTAATTATTTTTCTAAAATCATAGAAAGTATCTATGAATCCACACTTAAAATTATGTAATGAATTTAAAATGTTTTTTTCTGAAACATCTATCTTAAATAGCAAATTATTTCTTGAGAGCATTATTTCTCTACTGAGATTCATAATTTTGGAAAGAAGCATTCATGGGTCTGTTAATCAGATTTTACGGACAGGAAAGGAGAGGTGTCACTTAGAACCTAGCACTCCTGCCTAGAACTGGTGGAAGATAATAAAGTTCTACTATTGTGATAAGTAGCCCAATATCTTACTAATTTTCAAAGAATAAACAGTTCCATTATTAGAAAATGTGCTTTGAGAAGTTTGGTAAAAATAGTTTCTGAAGCCAATTCATGTTGAACATTATCAGCTTCAGTGAAGCATTTTCATAGTAGCTGTGGGTGAGTTTGTGTTTCTTCCATCCTAATGTTATTCTAGTCTTTTTCAGGCTTTAGAAAAAGTGTTAAATTACTATGAGGATGGTGCATTATGCAATTCTGTTTCCTTAGAAAATATCAAAGATAGTCATGTCCACAGGGTGCCTTGAGAAAAACATTTTTATGTACTTTCCATTATCACTCCAAGCCTGTTTTACTCTATGCCTGAGATCCATGACTTTTAAAATTGATAGTTCCTTCAAAAAATGAACTGGTTAAGATAGTCAATCTCTGTTCTTGTATTTATAAAATAAATCTTTCTGTGAAAGCCAGGTACATTCATCTCTGTCATATTTATCTCTCTGCACCTCCATGAGAAAAGGCTTATGCTCATCATGACTCCTTTAGTAAGAGTTTTCACTTAATGTCGTCTTATTTGCTTACACTTTTCCACCTCATTTTTTTTTCTTTTCAGGAAGTTTATTTTTTACACTGTACTACCATAATTTCTAATAATTAAAATACTGTTACCATTTTATTTTCTTCTTCCCTGTTAAGGGATAAGAACAAATAAATACAATTGATCCTCCATCAGCATTTTGAGGATGCAAATTTTAAAATACATTGTCCTGACTCCTTTTTACAAGTTAGAGTACAAAAGAATATTAGAAAGATAAGCAATTAAGACTCTGATCATTTCATTGTAGCCATGTCATTCTTTATGAGTGTGCTTTGTAGATAATCGCTGAATTTAAAAACCTAGATTATTAAAACCACTTGCCCAAAAAATGCTATATTTAGTTATCTCTTTAAGAAATAATCTACAGATTGCCCTTGACTTAAGATGGCTCAATGTAATGATTGTTTAACTTTACAATGATATGAAAGTGATACACATTCAGTAGAAGCCACATTTCAATACAATATTCAATAAATTACATGAGATATTTGACATTCTATTATAAAATCAGCTTTGTGTTAGGTGGTTTTACCCAACTGTAGGCTAATATAAGTGTTCTGGGCACATGTGAGGTATAGTAAGCTATGCTATAGTGTTTGGTGGGTTAGATGTACTAAGCATATTATTGACATATGATATGCTCAGTTTAGGATGGATTTACGAAGATGTAACCCCATCATAAGTTGAGGAGCATCCGTACAGGGTTTACTCATTAATAATATTTCAACAAAATTTCCTGCAAGTATCTGCTCCTTGTTTTTGTCTCTATTTTTCTTCGTTTGCCAATACAACTAAATTGACCCATCATTTGGTGCTAGATAAAACCTTGAATTAGTGGCAATGATTTCTAAAAGAGACTGTTTCTACTAAGGCTTTGCTCTCACACAGTTTAGAAATAATTGTCCTTTGTGATAAACATCAAGGATAGTCATTGCTTTTGAGGTTAAGGCTATAATAATCCTGAATGGCAACAGCTCAAAACTTGGCTTTAAATCTCTGGAAATTCCTTATCTCTTCCTGTTGTCCCCCTGTAGACCCTTTAGGGTCAATGTACAAAGTTAATCCATGTTGTGTGTGTGTGTGTGTGTGCGCGTGCATGTGTGTGTTTGTGTCAGACATATGAAGCCAAGTTTTCTGTGGTTCTGAGAAAACAACTTCTGGCTTCAAGAAGCTAACACTATAGCCACTCTGCAGAGTACTAAAAGAGCATTTCAGCAATTGAAGTTATAATGTTTCAATCAAGGGAGAGATGCTAATAGGATAGGGATATTTACTGATAAGCTACTGAAATAGACTGTCTATAAGATAAATTTTCTAAGATATTCATAAATACTTCATGTGGTTTGCTTTAGACACTTTTTTATTTCTTTCCATTTTCCCCTGCCCATTTCAACTAATATATTTGTGAATGCATATGTGTATACTTGCATGATGTATTTTTTTTTGAAGTTAAATATTAGGTCAATTTCCAGTGTTCAAATGTCATCCAATTTTCTGAATCCTTCTGTCACAGGTTCTCTTTTATTAAGGCTGATTATTGATCCAATAGACTTGTCTCTTCTTATAATTACATCCCTATAGTTATTTAGCTCTTTAATGACTTCCCTTCTTCATAACTGACAAAATAAGATGCCTCCTCTGTTTTCTTTTTTAAGAAGCTAATGTATCATTATCCCTGTACGTTGAACTGATCAATTTCTCTGCTTAAAGATGTGTTTGGATACTCTCATTTTCTATACTAGTTTCAATACTTCTATTTATTGCTTGATGCCTGAGGAAAAGAACGTTCTACATAAAATAACATTTAAGGAAGATAAGTTTCTCATTCAATCATTTTTAGTAGCTAAAATATTTCTTCCAGATTTTAACTTTTTCCTTAGTCTCTGACTCTGCCTTAAAGAGCAAAATGCTACAACACTTCCAAAGCAACTTAAAGAACTGTCAATGAAAATCAGAGGATAGGTATTTAGAACATTTCCCTCATGCACAAGTCAATTGGTATGTGCCAATTGGAAATATAATAGTGGTGCTAATAGCAGGCTAGCTGATAAAGGACAAGAGCAGAAGTAGGTAGCTGGAACCCAACAGCCCGTGTGACTCCTATGTGAAATTCTGTGATATAATCAACAGATGAGTATTGAGTAGTATTTGAAGAACAGTAGGCTGCTTACTTAAACATAGGAGTGGGAAAAAATTTGAATTTTTTTAAAAGTTTCACATTTGCAAGAGAATAGGAACTTAAAGTCAAATTTAGCACTTTCAAGTCCTGCCTACTTTGCAAAGCCTTCTGAATTCTGCAGAATGCTGAATTAAATTTAAACCAACATCCACTGCTTGCCCCTAACCTCCCAGTTATGCTAAGAAATCAATTATCAGATGACTTTCCTGAATTCTTCTATCAATACTACCCCAAATGCCATCACAACTAAAACAATAAAAGTATGGACATTTAAGCTTTTGCAAAGTTCCATGAGTTTGAAAAAGACACAGCTTGGCTAGTGGGTGGATTTATAAAACAATTTTTTTTTTGGTGCATCTTCAGTTTTCTTTTTTCTTTTAGGTTCCATTTGGTTACCTAGTTCCTCCATTTTTCTCACACTTTATACCTTTGCACTTGTTTCTTGGTTGGATCGTATTTTTAAGTCTCTAATTAAAGAGGCCACCTGTGGATGGTGCCTACTGTCTGGTAACACTGCCATTGAAAATTCCCTGTTTCTCTTGCACTGGGGTTTTATGCAATTTCACCAGCCTCAATTTTTAAATTTCACACTGGCAAAATACAGACTTCCATGAGAATGGAAAATATAGAAATTACTCAGGTTAATGGTGTGCAGCAATATGTTGTTTAAGAAAAAGAAATTGTAATCTATTTTGATTGTAGACAGACTTTAATCCATCCTTACTGTCAGTGCAGTCATGGCCTGCCTTATTTATTCCGACTTTATGATTGCCACCACATTCAATTAGCCTTCTAAATGTCAGTCTAAGCCACCTCAGCCAGCGCACTATTTCTTCTTGTTATTTTTTCTTTCTTCTTTTTTTTTTCCTTTGCCTCAGGATCCTCCAGAACTCCAACCATCAGTTCTTCAACTTCCCTCACCAATGTTCATGGACAATCTAGGAAGACTCTAATGGCAGAATTTATAAAGAAATTGTGAACAAAGGAAAGGTTACCTACCTCAGTGCTTCTTTTTTCTACTAACAGAGAGCAGAGATGGTTCCACAACGTTATTACCACCCTCTCTGACCATTCCTCCTTTGTTCTTTACTTCAACATATGAGCCATTTGCTTATTTATTAATTTTTTATTCTTTGTACCCACTACATGATAGGCACTATACTATATTTTAGGGATACAGCAGTGAGCAAAAAATATGAGAAATTCCTTGCTTTTTTTAGGCATGCAGGTTGGCATAGGAAGATAGACAGCAATAAAAGAATCACATGAATGAATATAAAATCGCTCTGTGATAAATGCTGCAAAGAGTAGATGATGCTACAACGGAGTAAACAGGGAAAATGAACCTGGTCATGGAAAATACTGGGAACTGACAGTTGACCTGAATCTGAAGAAAGATGGAGAGTTAGCTAGGCCAGAAGGGAGAAAGCGATATGCACTGGGCTGAATAGCATCACCCTAATTTATGTCTATAGGGAACCATATTATGTGACCTTTTTTGAAAATAGTGTCTTTGGAAATGCAATCAATTTAAGATGAGGTCATAGTGTATGAGAATGGGCTCTAATCCAAAGACCAGTGTCCTTTTCATAAGAGGGAAATTTGATCACAAACATGCAAAGAAAGAAGATGATGTGAAGACATATAGAGAGAAGGCCATGTGAAGACTGAGGCCGAGACTGGATTCTTAGTCTCCAAGCTGAGGCATGCCAAGGACAGCTGGCAACAACCAGAGTCTAAGAGAAAGTCATGAGGTTGTTTCTCCCGCAGAGTCAGAAACTGACCCAGATGACAGATCATTATCCTCCAGAACATGGAGAGAAGAAATTTCTGTTGTTTTAAGCACTCAGTACTTCAACTTTGTAACTTTGTTAGGGCAGATCTAAAAAACTGATATTAGGTAGAAAGAGTTGGAAAACAACAACAACAACAACAAAAAACAACTAGAGAGAATATAAAAAGGCCCTATAGCTGCAGAGACTGTGGTGTCTGGAGTGGGGCATAATTGTGAAGAGCATAATTGACTGATCTCAGCTGCTCCTATATATAGTCTCTCCTTCATTCACTCTGAGATTACAGTTCTTACAGAGCACTCTCAGTCAATGAAAGATCATGATGGGGCTATAAGTGCAGGTACATTTCTGTGAGATAGAGATTCTTTCATTAACTCAAGAACTTCCAATCAAACTGGTTGAAACTTTCTTAGAACTGTACTGCAGCCTATGACTCTTCCTATACGATTTTCCTTTCTTCCCTTTCTCCTTTACGGGTGTTACACTTACATTGTGGTATTAAGGCTTCCCTAGCCTCATGTTCCCTTTCCTTTACTCTTTTCAGGAGTTCCTTCCAAAATTATCTGGCACATCTCATTCCATCTTGATGTCTGCTTCTCAGGGGACATGAATGAACACAAGTGGTGTTAGCTGTGATCCAAAAAATAGGCAATAATAATAAGGTTTGTAATTGTCTCATTCAGCACCTAGAAGGCAAAGAAGATGCCACTCTGAGTGCCACGTGGAACACCAAACTGATCAAATCCATTGGAAGGAAATACCATCGTAGGCATTTGGAAAATATGAGTAGGTTGATTCAGTGGCTACCATGAGAATACAACTTGCAGAACTTCAAATATAAAACAACTTGACCAAGAGCTCCAGATGCTATGCACTGAAATACATCACATTTATCTCCAAGGCTATGCTTTCCATAAGCTTACCCCAGCCAATGACTGAACACTTGAAGGGCTGTAAGGCAGGCATGCTCCTGGGAGACATAGAAGACATAGTAGGCAATTTTATCTGTAGGACACTCTGTTGGGCATGACAACGATTCCTTAGACTTTGTAACAGTGTAGGACACCTTTACCCATCTTCCTTCCCTCTCAGCTCCATATTGTCTTATAGTTCTCCTACCATTTTCTGTCCCTATCTCAATTTTCTCTCACCAATACTTTCCTAATGCACCCTTGCAATTTTTATTTTTTTTTGAGACGGAGTCTCACCCTTTCGCCCAGGCTGGAGTGCAGTGGTGCGAATAGGCTCACTGCAACCTCCACCTCCCAGGTTAAAGTGATTATCCTGCCTCAGCCTGCCCAGTAACTGAGACCACAATAAATAGCTTCTCAACTGTCTCTGCACTTCACATTACTCTCTGAGATTCAAAATCCTAGGAAGTAGTGATTGGCTGATCCTGAATATGTGTGTGTAAGGCCAATGACAGAAAAAGCACTATTATTTTCTTATTTAGAGGAAGGCAGTGCACTTCATTCTACAAATATTGCATGTGATGAGGAGTTAAACCAACTACGTAGAGGGTTAGACAGTTGAAAGCAAACAAACAAAATTATTAACAACAAATGCATACTGAAACTTATTGGTAAATAGGGAAAAAAAACTTTAGGACTTCAAAAGTAAAGCTAAATTTTATTAAAAATAATGTTTTTTGTCATACATTTAACACAAATTAAACTGTGCATTAAGTTCTAGAAATCATGAATTGTATATATGTGGTTATTCCAGCCGAATTGTATATTAGCCCAATGTAATATTCTTAAATTTTAACATTTAAAACACAACAATAAAGATGACAGTTTCTTCAAATTATTCAAGAACTTTATCAATTTCCCTGAGAGCTTCCTCTAATTCTTTATATTCAAGTCATTCTGTTTTTAAATACCAGTCATATCATTAATTTTAAATTTATTTTTAACTGATTTAATTATGCCAGTACAAGAGACAGTAGAGTGTTGTGTCCTCTGATTCAGATTGCCAGAATTTGAAGCCCAGCTCATTCCTTCTGAGATAAATTACAGAGACGAGTTACTAACCTCTGTATGAATTATTTTCTCCGTCTAAAAGTGGGGATACAGTAGCTCTTTGGTAGACTTCCCGTGAGGACTAAAAATAGGTATATATTTTAGGACACTGCCTGACACATAGTAAGTGTTCAATACTGCTATCATACTCCTTATTTGGTAGTATTTTGTCTGACATTTCAGAATATCTCCAACATCACTTCCTTGGACTTTCTAAAACCATGCATCAGTTGCAAGCATTACAATTTAAGCTTGAAATTTATTTACAATTTTAATAGTTTTTTCCAATGCTCATGATAGAGAGATAGATAATAGAAAGTAGTTAGATGTAGGCTGGGCACGGTGGCTCACACCTGTAATCCCAGCACGTTGGGAGGCCAACATGGGCAGATCACCTGAGGTCGGGAGTTTGAGACCAGCCTGACCAACACGGAGAAACCCCGTCTCTACTAAAAATACAAAATTAGCTGGGCGTGATGGCACATGCCTGTAATCCCAGCTACTCAGGAGGCTGAGGCAAGAGAATCACTTGAACCCGGAAGGCAGAGGTTGTGGTGAGCCGAGATCACGCCATTGCACTCCAGCCTGGGTGACAAGAGTGAAACTCCGTCTCAAAAAAAAAAAAAAAAAAAAGAAAAGAAAAGAAAAGAAAGAAAGTAGTTAGATGTCTGTTTGCACATTAGCAAGAAATTTATTTAAATGTTGACAAATTAATTGATGTAATAGGTGATGATAAATGTTATGTTTAACAGAAATGTCTGAGTGGGGACTAATTGAATAAATGGTGGTTTAATTAGTGAATATTTGTATATTATGACTATGTATGTATGCATTTCAATTGTAGATTTGTGGAAAGGAGAATCACAGTTCCACGAAGTAAAAAGGAGGTGGTTGAATAGGTGTTTTCCAGACCAAAGTTTTACTTTATATTTTTTAAATTACTAATATTTTTTTTCCATTTGTTAACAGTTTGAAAACAATTATTTTAAAATGTAAAAACATTTTCTTCCTATTCTGCAGTTGACCAAAGGCTCATAGAAGTGATATTCTTTCAGATAAACCGGATTTTAAATACCGTGATCATAATCACTGTTGAAAAACAATATAGAAAATATTTTTAATGAAATCATATATAGATTTTTTGAGGGTCTCAGATAAATGTTTTCAAGAACATTTTATTATGTAATTTTGGTATTAGGCAGAACTTTGGAGAATTTTTTCCCATTTCTCCTAGGATATAGACTAAAGTCCTTACCGCATTGTAAAATGGCGTGCTTGCCTCTCCATTCTCATCTCACCCTTTTCTAGTATTTGCGTTCTGCTCTTCAGAACAGCAGTCTTTTCAAAATTTTCTCTTATAGATCATGCTGTTTCTTGCAACAGGTTATTTACACTGGCTAGTCCCTCCTCCCAGATTACATTTTCTCCACCCGTACCTTTGCCTATTAATTTTTATTCATTCTCAAAATCTCAGTTTCAGTTTTATGTTCCTGGGAAGTCTTTTCTGACCATCAATTTTTCAGTGCTTTCGGAGAACTAGATTTCTTTGCTTCATGGCAATTCTTATTTATTAGTGTGGTTATTTTATGAATGTCTTTTATACTCCACAGATTATAAGCATCATAAAATCAGAAAGCATAATTTTATTGTTTCTGGCTGTAACTCAATGCCTAGCAGGGTTCTGGTCTCATAGTAGGTGTTCAATATATGTTATCACATAGATACAGAGAGATATTTTGTGCAAAATAAAGTTAGTGGATGGGCTTCATTGAGTCAATGAGCTCACTTAAATTTTACGCAGTTTTATGAGGGTATATCAATAGTTTTTAGTAAATTCATGCTAGTGCCGTTATCCTAGCATTGAGGAAAATTAAGATTCAAAAAATTTAAGATTCTTCTCAAAGTTATTAAGCCAATAAGAAAAAAAGCTAGAGTTTAAATCTGGTCGTTCTGCTTTCAATTCCAGGACTTAATTTACTACACTATATTACATGTTTTAACATTTATTCAAACAGCAACATTTTAAAAACACGTGGTATATACTACATACTGTACAAAGTGCTGAGGATTCAGAGAGAAAAAACAGACAATTTCTAGATGCTACTCATAGAATGATGTTTACAATGAAAAATGCATTCATTGCATACAAAATGATACCAAAATTAGAATATTTGCAGCTCAGAATTTAGCAGTCCCAGAAAAAAACGTACATACATACACATGTAAAATCGTATATTATTTTCACAGATCATCTTCGAATGCTTTTATATTTGTTTTTCTACAACAACCCTATGAGTTGTTTGTATAGTGTAATTCCCCTCATTTTTAAAATAAGGAACCTAAAATATTAGTAAGTTATTCAAAATTAAATATCTATTTAGGAGTTATAAGAGTTGTAGTCAAGACTAGAAACTAGAACCCCTGGAACTAAGTGTCCTGAAGTGGGCTTTTCTAAAAAGATTGATGCCATTAAAGAAATAATATCTTAGGGTAATAGAAAAACTCAAGCTCCCAGGCTGCTAAACAAAGGATAATTTTCTCACTGTGATAAAAAATGATGGTAATGATTATGATCTTCTCATATATTTTGTAATGATTCAGATGACCTTTTGAATGTCATAATATAGAAAATCTATTGTTAGTAGTGTATTTTTAATCACAATATTGCTGATTGATTATGGATATCTTGATGTTTTGTCAACTTCAGTGTATTGGGTGTGAAGACAAATTTGGGCATATGCTGAAGAGCTCTTTGTCTTCTTGTAAATACATAGGTAGTACGGGTACCTTCTCTATTACTTTTTGAGGTAAAAAAATCCAGTCTTAGACTAAGATAAAAGGGACAGCTATGACACCTGCTTCAATTCATATTATTTCACAGTCAAGCTTACTTCTGAGGTGCATCAGCAACCCCTTCCCAATTCTTCCTTGATTATTCAAATTCCACATGCTTTCAATGCCTAGACTCATTCTTTTTTGAATGAGTATTCAGTGAAGTATGCCAGCTCATACCAATTTGATCTCTTCCTTCCCAAATTTTTTTGGGTCTATGCCAATGACTCTCAGCCTATTTTTATCTAAGAAATAATAGACATTTGCATTCATAATTTACTCCCTAGGCATACCCATATTATGATAATTCAAAAAATTTTTGCAACAATATAAATATAAAGCAAATGGTTGCACAGTATTTTCCAACATCACATGCATGAGTATTTACAAGATGAATAAATACAAATAGCCTTTCAAAATCGTTAAACATGAAAACCTTTAACATACTAACACTTAGATAGTACTTTCCATATGCCAGGAACTCTAAGTCATTTACTCCTCCCAACATCTTGATAAGGCAGGAATATTACTATCTCCATTTTACAGATGAGAGGATAAAAATACAAAAGGGTTAAATGAATTGCTCAAGAAAGCACAACTAGTAAATTACAAAGCTAAAATTTGAATTCATGCACCCTAATCCAAAGAACTCTAAACCAATAATTGATGTTTAAGTTGTGTGCACAATTTCTAGATCTTACAAGCTGCAACTGCAACTCCTTTTTTCCAATCAGAAAACATACCAGATTGCAACTGAATGAAATATTGCTTTTTTAAGAAAAAGAGAAAATTATTCAAAATTTTTGAGAATTGCAACTTTTAGGAAAAGCAGACTTTTTAGGTATAGCTTGTAACTGATGTATTAATAAATGTAAGCCCAACCAAAGCCACACTTTGTCAATTGATCATAAAGTATTTTACATTTTTCCTTAACAAGTAGTTAAGTCTTAACAGGGTCACTTACTAACTTAGATTATAGAAATTGGGTTTTTATACATCTCAGTATTCAACTGCAACAAATTCGTAAGAAACATGATGGCACAGCCTAGCATTTATGCTGCTCTTACTTGCCAATTATATACTAAGGCAATTGCTGAGTAGACAGTAGGTGTTTAATTGGTAAAAAAAAAAACTTTCTGACTTACCTTGTTAACTCTACCTAAGAAGGTAGTTTTTCAAACTTGCCTGCACATTACAATCAACAAGAAGGCTGTTTAAAACACAAATATCAAGTGTCACCCTCCCTGAGATTCTGACTTAATTTGCCTTAAGTGGGTGTGCTCCTTAGCTGATGCCATTGTGCTGTGAGGGCTAAGAACCATGCAAGTGATTACTTTCAGAGTAACCAGCACTGAAGGAGGCATTAACTCTGGATGGAAGAAAGGAGTGGCAATAGAAAAGGGTAAGGAGAAGAAAAAAGTTAAAGAGAAAAAGTCATTCATTTATACCTTCATCCTTAATAACTCTTAAAATGAATCATGTTTTTTCCCTACAAAGGCTTTTTGCAATCATTTGCACTTCAGATTTTCATGTAGAGTGTAGGCAGTTTCACCTCCAGAATAGTCCTCCTGAACAATAATTTTAGATTTTAGATAATACTGAGAGAATTTTCTTTTTACTTAGAATTAAAATCAAATTATCTTAGACCACATTTTCAGGAAAATTATATTCACTTGTTGGGTATATGAAAGCATACATCAGTGAATAAAAATTCGTGGAATTATGGTCCTCAGTCTTCAACTTTCTTTCTGTTGAAGCTGGGTTCTGATTAGCATCCAACTCAGCCCTTTTAGAGCAGGGCCATTAGCCTTCGAAGTGATCCATTTGAAAAGATCAGTGTGCATACACACTGACGCAGACCTGAATTTGCTTCTGCCAGCCCTGTTCTCATATTATTAGAATATGTGACTCATTTGCTGGAATCAAATTTCTAACTTCAGTTCACTCCCTAACTCTCCCACTGATAAATAAATTTCCTTATCAATTAACCTACCGTGTTTTACCCTTTGTTATTTCTTTGTTAGTGCTCAATATTACAAAGACTCTAAAAGTACTTTCACTTCTAGAAGTCACAGGTTACCACAGTTTCTTCT
The DNA here is from genome assembly GCF_009828535.3 of Hylobates moloch. Taxonomy (NCBI): domain Eukaryota; kingdom Metazoa; phylum Chordata; class Mammalia; order Primates; family Hylobatidae; genus Hylobates; species Hylobates moloch. The sequence goes on from NW_026652279.1 coordinate 51,653,024, forward strand.
TACTCTGTATCGATGAAAAGGCTTTTTCTTTACCAATGTATGCTGAGTTCATTTAGAGACAAAATCTAACTCATAATCTATTCTGGAAATGTTGATAAATTTGCAAAAGTAAACCTATGAGTTATCTAGAAACCTATTTCCTTGTCTGTAACTTAGCAAAGTCTTACTGGTACAATGGCTTTGAGGCATAAAAGAAAGTTAAGTTTGTGCTTAGAGAAAATAAACTCAGTGACAAAATCAGAAAATCTATTCAATATATCTCATTTTCTATTGAATATTTCTTTACCAATTCATTTGTTGACAGTTTTGATTATTTTTTGAGCACATAATGTTATTTGTTATTGTTTGTTACCCATGATTTGTTTTTCTTTTGACATGCAAAAAATAAATTAAATTGTATAAACTAGAAAGAATTGATCTATTAAATTATGAAACAGTCATTTCACTCTCATTGTTTATTTCTCTCTTTTTAAAAAAATAGGTTTGTAATAAAGTGTGAAGACACTACCCCTTAAATTTACAGTAATATGAAAATTTTCCATCAAAATAATGTTAGGTTGAAAACACCATCTTCAGTGTTCTTATTTATAGATACTAAGTTTTTCCTCTTATGAACTTGATTTTTAATGAAATTTTCTTTAAATCTCAAGACTTGAGTTTTACAATACCATTTTTATCTTTTCCCTATTTAAGTGAAAGAGAATAATAAAAAAGAAGAGGTCCAATTTCAACAATAAAAATCTTGACAAATTCACTTTTGTCTTCTATTATCATAATTTATGTATTTCAATGTTTTGCAGGAAAAGTGTTATAAAATTTTATTCATTTTGGTTGTTTTTGTTTATTGTAAAAATCTATGCATAAGTATGTAAGTATGAAAGCCAATTATATATTGATTTCACTGTCAGCTGCTACAACACTTTGTGATCATTCCCAGCCTGTCTCAAATGTAATATATTTTTCAAAACAGCAAAACAACAAAGTTCTTGCTTATTATTTCAAAGTTCAGAATTATTGTTGACATAGTCATATTGGTGAGAACAAAATATCATGAAAATATTAAGCAAATTTCTATTTGTGTTGTCATTTAATTAACATTATATGTCAATTATACTCATAAAGGATACTCTTCCATCCTTCTCCAATTTTTGTACCAAAAAATGAAGAAAAGAAAACATGCACAGTAAGAGGTTAGGAGAGGAAAAGGGATGAATAAGCAGAGCACAAAGGATTTTTAGGGCAATGAAACTACTCTGTATGATATTATGATGTTGGGTACATGTCATCATGCATTTGTCCAAACCCACAAAATGTACAACACTAAGAGTCAACTCTAATGAAACTATAAACTTTGGATGAAAATGACAAGTCAATGTAGGTTCAGCAATTGTACCAAATGTGCCACTCTGGGTACACATGGACATAAAGATGACAACAATAGACACTAGGTGCTAGGAGAAGGAGGAAAGGGGCAAGGATTGAACAACTACCTATTGAATACTATACTCACTACCTGGGTGACTGGTTCCATCATACCCCAGTCCTCAGCATCACACAATATACCCTTGTAACAAACCTCTACATGTATCCTCTGAATCTAAAATAAAAATGGAAAATATATATCAAACTTCATTAAGAGAATGGAAAGACAACCCACAGACTGGAAAGAAATCATAGTAAAACACCTGTTGGTTAAAGGGCCAGTATCAAAATATAAAAATAACTCAAACTCAACAATAAGAAAACGAAGAACCCAATTTAAAACTGGGAGCAAGATTTAAAAAGATCTCACCTCACCAAGAACATATACAGACATGAAATAAGCCTATAAAAATATGTTCAACATCATATGTCATTAAAGAGTTGCAAATGAAAAGAACAGTGAAATACCACTACACACCTTTTACAGTATTCTTGCTAAAACAAAGATAGAACCTCAATCTAATCATGAGAAAACACCATATAAACCTGAAGTGAGAGATATTCTACAAGATAACCTACCAATATTCTTAAAAAATGTCAAGGTTATGAAAGGCAAAATAAGACAATAGAATTGTTAGAGTTGGGAAGAAGCTGAAGGAACACAAGAAGTAAATGCAATATGGAGTTCGAGATCTGATCCTGGTACAGAAAAGGACATAACATTGATAACACAAAATGCCGGTGAAAATGTAGAGCAAGAGAAACTTAAGGTGATGTCAACCAGGTTTTATATTACAAAATTACTATTTTTTTCCTCTACAAGTAATGAGTATCTTGGAAGAGATATTTGGGTATGTAAATATTCTACTTTTCCTCAAACCTTCACCCACTACTTTTAGCAACCTTCAATACGGCTTGTATGCAACAACCTTTACTGTGTTTTTCTAGTGGTGATTTCATCTGTCACTTGTTTCTTCTATGTTTATTAATTGGAATTCTTTTGTAAGAAGACATTCTCCCTCTTCTCTATTTATTTATTAAATTGTTTATTTGTATCATGAATATTCACTTTATTCTAGAGGTTATGATCCAATACTATTATTATTTCTTTTATTGCTCAATTGTTCCATCTTTGCAATTAAGATTTCTTTTACATTGGTTCCTTTCTCCGTTCTGTGAGCCCCCAGCTTTTTCTGAGTACTTACTTAGTTTCCAGCACTATAAGGTGCTCTGGATTCATCTTGCATTTTTCCTGCTCCAGTCTCGAAATAAACCATGTCTACAAGGAGCCCTGGCTCCTTTAATTGGAGAATTATCAATAGAAACTGAGATTAGAGTGGGCAGTGTGTCCCTTATTGGGGCGTCAATGGTTTTAGGCCCTCTAAGGACAGTACTAGAAGATTACATACACACACTCATACACCCACATACTTCATGCACCCACATACATCTATGTTGATCTATTTTCCTATCTATCAACTGTCTGTCTGAATATGTATTTTACAAACTACACTTCATATTGATACTACTGATTTCAATCCCATCCCACAAAGTTTATTCTTGCCTTTATCCTTTCCCTATGTGTAACTTCCTTTTCTCATAAAGAGAACTTGGCTTATGCACTTATATATTCTACCTTACTATACAAATAAAGTTGTTTTTGAATGGCCATTCATGACTGAACTTGAGTAGACATTGTGAATTTCTCATAGCAGTATCCTTTTCTATGAATTCCCATTTCCTTGTCTTCCTTGTGATAGGGATGTCATTGAATTAATCATGCCCATAGTTTAGTTTCAGTATTCAACTTAAAGTTTTTAGACATTATATTTAAACTAAAATCACCAAAGTGATGGATATCAGTGAAAGGAAATATTTGAGGAGTTACCTCATGTATTTACTTGTATAAGTAGTTGGGGTAATAAAATATGATTTGAAAGAAAGACCTACGAAATAAAACAAAATATATAATTTTAATTTTGTGTAACTGATTGTTTCGTATTAGAGTCAATTACTCTCTCACTTTCCTAAATAGTTCCTTTATGTCTCCTCTCCTCAAATATTAAAAACCCACTTCACCATCTGTGCTTTTGGTTGATGACCTTGCTTGAGATTCTCTAAGAAAATAGATGTAATTTTTTTTAAAAATTACAAGTGTCCAAAACATCTACCATGTAGCTGTATACAGATTGTGGCTTCTCTCCTATTATCATTAGATGGATGGATAGATAGATCGATAGATAGATAAATTAGATAGATAGATGATAGATAGATAGATAGATAGATATAGATATAGATAGACAAATGAGAGATAGACCAACAAAGCTTAACAACTTCCTCCATGACACTGATCCAGCAATTGTCCTCCTTGCAAACATAGTAACAATTTTCTGTCTTTACTATGTAACCATTATCTCAATACAAACATATTAATGCTTTTATGTAATGTTTTATATATTTTATGAAATATTTTATATATTTAAAAAAACTGACCAAAACCTGACAAAACTATGTAGACAATAAAAAGATCAGTTGCTGCCAGGGATTGGGGGAAAGGGAATGATGAATAAGTGGAGCACGGAGGATTTTGCAGTAATGAGATTACTCTGTATGGTATTGTAATGTTGGATACATACCATTATACATTTGTTCAAACCTGTAAAACGTACACCAAGTTTACATTACAACCATAATGTAAACTAAGAACTCTGGAAAATAGTGACATGCCAATGCAGATTTATCAATTGTAAAAAATTACCATTCCAATAGGGAAAGTTGATAATGAAGGAGGATATGTACATGTGTGAGGGGGTTGAGATGTGTACGAAAAATCTCTGTACTTTCCAGCTCTATTTCCTGTGAACTGAAAACTTCTTTAAATATAGTCTATTAAATAAATAAAAATCTGTCAATGTAAGAGTTCTCTCCAACTCCTTTTCTCCTCATAGTTCCACTGAAACTGTTCTTAACAAGGTCACTATCTCTACCCACACTGTTAAATGCAACAAACAACCCAAGTTCTCATCTTACTCTTTTTTTAATATAGATTTGATGCTGTTTTTTATCACTCCCTTTTCCTAGAAACACTTCCTTCACTAGGCTGTCTGGACAGTAAACTCTTCCTAACTCATTCTCAGTTTCATTTCATGATTCTTCCTCATTCTCCTAACTTAAATAAACCTTGGAATGCCCGAGGATTCAGTTCTTGGAAAACTTTTTTTTCTTCTCATACTTGTTTTCCTGGTGTCCTCATTTAATCTTGTGCTTTCGGTACCATCTGTATGTTTGTAGACTGCAAATGTAAATCTACAACCTAAACTTTTCCTTGAATTTCAGACTTATAGCTACAATTGCCTACTTAGCATATGACTTGGATGTCTAATGAGCATATCAAATTTAACATGCCAAACTGAATTAATCTTCTCCAAAACTCCTTCCACTTCTACACTCTTATCCAGCTCAGCAATTGGCTACCTTATCCTTTAACTTTTTAGTCCAAAAACCTTGAAGATATTCTTGTTTCCTCTTTTTTTTCACATCATCCATCCACTTCTTAAGCAAATACTGCTAGCTTTACTTTGCATCCAGAATTTGATCATTTCCCATCACTTCTACTGTGATCTCCCTGTACCAAGCTATGATAATCTCTAACTTGAAAGAGGTTTCTATCTTGACACTTTTTGTCCACTGTAGTGTATTCTCAACACAAGAGTCAGAGCAAGCCTCTTAAAAGGTAAATCATTCCTCTACTCAAATCCCTCTATTGTTTTCTGATCTTACGCAGAATAAATGCCAATGACATTACAGTGACCTACAAGGTACCTACACAATCTGACCCCGATTCTCTCTTGATCCTGTCTCTGACATTTGTTCCCTCACATACCATGCTCCAGTAACAACAGTTTTATTTTCATTTCTCAGACACACTAGACCTGTTCTTGTCTCAGGGCCTTTCACCTGCTCTTCCCTTGTCAAGAACTTTAATCCATCCTTGCATTACCATAGTTGGCTCTCTCATAGTTGACTTTGCATCTTTGTTCAAATGTCACCTTCTAAGTGAAACTTTTCTTGACTTTCTCACTGAAGTTTTTACCCTTGGGATTCCATATCCATATTCTCTAACTTTTCTCTAAAACACACATATATCTTAAATAGCAATATGCATCATTTGTTTGAAAATTACCATTTTTTCCTCCATGAAAATGAAGATAATGAAGGCAGGGATACCTGTCACACTACAGGAATTCAGTAAATTAATAGGACTTTCAAATATATTAAATAGTGCTAATTTCTCTCTCTGCTTCAAACCCTCATCTTTTCTGTAGACCTTACCAGTAGCTCCCTATGTGATCTTCATGATTTTTACTCAACCAGTTTGGCAGAGTGATTTTTTTCTAAATTTGCTACGCTCTTTTTAAACCTGTTGTGAGTCTTCACTATTTATTGCAGTGATTTTCAAACTTTGCTCTATTGGGATTTGCAGAAGAAATCTTCCAGTGTAAAGCCACAATATAGTCTATTTTCTGTAAATTAGGTTAGGAGGACATTTGCTTAATGTAGGGCAAAAAAAGATGTGAGAGTGTGAGATACATGAGAAAATAAATGTTTAAATAACAGCTATGGAGAAAGTATGAGAGAATAGACTACAGAAATTTATAAGTAATATAAGATAATTTAAAATTTGTATCAATTTTTGGATAATACATTAATATTAGCATTAGTTTGAGTGGCTTGTTAATTTTTCTCCAGCCCAATTCAGCTACCTGGGAGAAGACAGCTGAAGATGACCAATTGAATTAATTCTATAATTGATTTTTTTCTGCCTGGATTTTGCACAGAAAGATGGCAGGATAAGTAAGCTGGAAATATTGTCAAAAGATTAAAACCCAGGATAGACTGGAAATAAATACAAAAAGAAGGAAGAAAAGAAAAGAAGAAAATCTAAAATAAGAATAATAGATGTGAATAAAATATAAAAGTGCAGAGATAAGAACAATGTGAAACTCGGGGGGATATACTAAGTTGTTTTTCATGGAATTTTTTCAGGAATCACGGATCATGGTACATACTTTTAATGAAATATAATGGGAAAAATGTATTTGATTATACTAAAATTAGGTATTTTTTAAGGAAAATAATTCATATATACAGTATACATATGTCTGTAGTTATATTCAGCTTAGAATAAAAAATACAATTGATAGTATGGATTATGGTCAAATGAATTTTAAAAATACTGGAATAAAACTCCTTATGAAGTTGTAGACCTGGCAGATAGATGGAGCTCAGTGAGAGAAGTGATTCACATTAAGTTGTTATTATAGAACACCAAGGTCAGAGTGTGAAAATGTGATAGATAATAGGAATGAAAAGTAGGGTAAACAAAGACAGATTAAAAGAAAATCTGGATTAATAGTGCCCATCTAAATTAGGAGAATATTATGGATGTCAGGGACTAAGGAAACAAATGAGAAATCACTTCCTCCAGGTTGAAAGCTGTCCCAAACCTATGTGAATAAGTGTGTGTGTGTGTGTGTGTGTGTGTGTCTATTGAGCTAGCAGTAAAGGGATGGGTTGTGAAGTAGGACATCAGCAGGAATTGTTTTTTGGTCAAAACCCTGCTGATCAAAACCGATCCAATCCAGAAAGGATAAAGTGAAGAAACCTGCAGGAACCAGCAAATGGCCACCAGGGTAATTCCTGGGTTCCCCTCATTGCTCATTAGCATAAGACACTCTCACCAGAGCCATGACAGTTTATAAAAGCCACGGCAATGACCTGAAAGTAACCATACCTTTCCATGGCAATGACCCAGAAGTTACCACCTCTTTCCTACAAAGTTCTAATTAACCCACCCTCAATTTGCATTGACTTGCCCCTCAATTTGCATGCAATGGTAAGTGGATTTAAGTGAGTATAAACACAGTTGCTTATAAGTTAGCCCCACTCTGCAAGGAGTTCTATTGTTCAATAGAAGATTGCTGTCTAATATCACCAATTTGACCTTGAATTCTTTCCTGGGTGAAGCCAAGAACCCTCCTGGGCTAAGCCCCAATTTTGGGTCTTGCCTGTCCTGCATCAGTTGGAAAAAAGCTTTAAAGGTATCCACTAATCCCTCTTGAAAGTTGACTTGGGATTACTATTCCTTGTTCCTATTAGTGAAGATTCTTTGCCGACTAAACTTTAGTCAGACTCCTGAACCTTTTTGTAGTCCCATATACACACTTCTTTGTAAAATCCAGTTTTAGAAAAGAACCCTGCCAAGTCAGTTAAGAAAGAATTCCCCATTCTTATTACCTGATAGCTCTCAATATCTGGTTAAAATTCCTCATAACCCATCCTTGGTATCTTATCCCTTGGCCTGCCTTCAGCAGGAATTTTGTTAGGTTGGTTCAGTCAGAATTCTCCCCAGACATGATATTTCCCCTTAGTAATTTTCCATACCAACTTCCCTGCTCCTTGGCTATAAATCCCCCACCTCTCCCTGCTGTATTAGGAATGGTGCCCGTTTCTATACTGGGGTCTCATTTCCCCTATTACAATAGCCATGAATGAAATTTGCCTTCACCACTTTAACTTCTGTCTAGCTCTGGTTTTCTCTGACATTATACCACATACATCCTCAGAAATCAGGATACTAGTATTTTAAGGGGAAAATTTGGGCTATGCAAAAGCTTTGTTGCTACAAGAAATTGATTAAAGCAACTGTGGGCTGGCTAGCGTTGCTCAAAAAAAACCTTTTATCCATCCCATCCTTCCAAACACCAAGTCTAGGGATTTCAACCTAGGAAGACTGCTCTGGCCAATGCTGTTTCTCCCTGAAGCAAAATCCAGACCTAAGGAGTTGTCCAGGGGAAAGCCAGCAGAGGACAGTGATTAACATTGTTTTCGTGGGCTTGGTCCTGTGCCATCAATATCATCTTCCTCCTTTCAAAATCTAACTGAGGCATGGATTTCAATACACACTTCTTCCTCAGTATACACTATTATGTCATATAGTTGATGCTTCAGGAGAATACAGGTGGCCAAAAGAAAGTAAACTAAAAACAACTGTAAACTGAAATACCATCTGATGCAAAATTCTGGAACTTGGGAAAACAAGAATTTAAGATAAACATTTCAAAATACATTTGAGATATAAAGAAACAGATTGGTAATGAAAACAAACAAAAAAAACCCCTTCAAAATCAAGTGATTTTGTTAGATACAGATATTAATAAAATTAATTAAAGAGTGCAATATTTGGAACAAACAGCAGAATAAATGGACAGCTGAAAGAAGAATAGTAAATCAGATATCTGATTGAGGAGCTTATTTGGCACGCAGCAAGAAAAGAAAGTGACAAAAAAATGTTAAAGCTAAAAATATGGATAATAGAAATAAATGTGTCATCACCTTGAAAACAGGACTGTTCAAAAGGGAAGAGGATAAATGGATAGAAGAAAATATTTGAAGAAATAATAAAGATAGGTTTCAAGAGTTAGTGAGGCTGTGCACAATGGCTCATGCCTATAATCTCAGCACTTTAGGAGGCCACAGTGAGAGGGTCTCTTCAGGCCAGGAGTTCAAGAGCAGCCTGGTCAATATAAAGAGACCCCCTTTCTACAAAATAGTGCTTTAAAAAAGGAGGTCGAGGCTTTAGTGAGCTATGGTCATGACACTGCACTCCAGCCTGTTTGAAATAAAGACCCTGTTCTAAGGAAGGAAAGGAGAAGTTATATGAACAAGAAATTTCTCTAAATTAACTAGGGATATCTAGGGAAAACTATGACTAAATTAACAATAATCACATAAGTATAAAGCATAGAGGGGTAAGAATGATAGATTAGACTGTAAATGAAATGTCTTCATTTCCAGTCAATAATGTATAAATAGCCAGTAAACAGTGTTAGATGCCTATTGTTTATACTTCAGAAAATAATCCATAAGATATATGAAAATAGAAAAGATTAACAATAGTTTTTTTTTCTGAGGTAAGATACAGGGAGGTTGAAGGAATATGCTGAAGCTGAAAGTTGCTAGCTTTTTATTTTGGCCTTTTTGTAGATTTTGTTTTAGCCTTTCTGTCAATTTTATTTTAGCATTTCTATCCATTTTATTTTATTATCATGTGCATGCATAAATGTATAACTTTATAAGGTTTTTTTTACTAAAAAGAGAAATATTATTCTCAGCTAGCTATATAAAACCGTTCTACTCTAACTTAGCTGATATCTTTTCTACCCATGGTGTTGGGTTACCCAGAAGTCTTATGAGCTACTCAGCCATAATGGATACCTTAACCACACAGCCAGATTTGGAGTTCAGAGAAAACAGACAAAGTAGCAGAGAACTAGTAGGTACTAGAAATCCATGCAGAAGAGAAAAGCCCAGAACCCAAAAACCAGATGTTCACAACACATGGCTATGAGAGAAAAAAGTCCCTGACAAGACAAGTCTGAATCTGTGTCCAAAGCTTTTGTCTCAAGTGCTAATTGTAACCAGAAGAAAGCAGGAATAGCTTGAACCCAGTAATTTTTCACACACACACACACACACACAAACACACATACAAACACACACATGGCTTATTTCTTCAACCTGCCAGTGATCTAGGAACACTGAGAAATATCAGCACTTGCATTTTATTTTGCTCCCATTTTCCCTGCTGATTTTAAAGAAAAAGGGCTATTATTCTCAACGTGGTAACAGCAACCTCTTGGATTTATCACGCTGCAATTGACATGAAATTTGAATTATTTTTCCAAGCTGGGCGAGTATCTTGGAGGCATTATAATAATGATGATAGTAGTCATAAAACTATTTTATGCAGGTTCTTTCATATGAAAATTAACATGTACCTTTCACATAACCATCTTATAATTAATGCCATATGTCTTTTTTATTGAAAAGACAGTTTGGTGTGATGTACCAGGAGAACATTCTTTCAAGCCTGTTCTAAATTACATTACTTACTAAAAATCTCATTTCCTGCAAGCACTATCAGAACATTACCATTTTTCTTTATAATCAGATTTTATTTCTGCACAACATATTTAGTCATTGTTTACATGGAAAAGTATCTATTAATATAAATAATTCTATCCTTCCTTATCCACTTCTTTTTCCCTTCTTTTTTTTTTTTTTTTTTTTTGAGATGGAGTGGAGTCTCACTCTGTCACCCAGGCTGGAGTGCAGTGGCATGATCTTTGCTCAGTGCAAACTTCACCCACTGGGTTCAAGCAATTTTCCTACCTCAGCCTCCCTGGGATTACAGGCATGAGCCTCCGCACCCGGACTTTTTCCCCTCTTGTTTTCATTCTGTATCTGATTTTTCTTTAGTGACTTTAGATCCTTCGGTAGTATTTTGAACAATGCTTTTTACTGTGTTCTTTTTTCTAAAATAATGGCTGTTAAGAGGATTCTATAATATTTTAGCTCTATATTCTGATTACTTTTACCATGTGCATTTTGGTCATCATCTTTTCTTAAAGTAACTTTATTGAGGTAAAATTTCTAGAAATAAAATGCATTTTTTAAAGTATACAACTAATGAGTTTCAATAAATATATATACCTGTGTGGTTATCATCAAAATTAAGGTATAAAATATTTCTATTACCCCAAAAAATGCCTCTTTGCCTCAAATCTTTCCCATCAAAGCAGCTGAAAATTACTAATATACCTTGTGTTCCTAAAGATTATTTTACCTTTCTAACATTTTATGGAAATGGATTCATACAGTATAAACTCACTTGCATCTGGCTTTCTATAATACACTATCTTTTATGTTCATCCATGCTGTTGCTGTAGAAGTAGTTTGTTTCTTTTTATTTTTGGTAATACCCTGTTGTACAAATTTATGAAAATTTGTTCGTCAATTCACCTGCTAATAAATATTTAAGTTGTTTTTAGTTCCTGGCTCTTATAAATAAAACTGCTATAAATATTCATGTACAAGTCTTTTTAATGGACAAATGTTTTCATGTTTCTTGGGTAAATACTTAGGAATGAAATCATTGGTTGATACAGTTGGTATATGTTTATATTTACAAGAAACTGCAAAAGAGTTTTCCAAAGTGGCTGTCAGTTTTTTTCCCACCTATATTGTTTAAGTGTTCAAGTTGATCTAAATCCTTGCCAGCATTTGTTGTTGTAAATTTTTTCAATCTTAGCCATTCTATTAGATGGAGAATTGTACCTAGTTGTAATGTTAGCTTGGATCTTCCTGATAACGAAGAATGCTGAGCATCTTTCTCATGTTTACTTTCCATTCACATATCCTCTTTTGTGAAACGTCTGTTCAAGTATTTTACCCATTTTCCTATTGATTGATTTGCTTTTCTTGATGGGATTGCATTTATGTTTACATTTATCTGTCTATGTTCATATATATATACAAATATATATATGAGATACAAATTTACAAATTCTTGTCAGATATACATATTGTGAATAGTTTTCTCAGTCTGTGGCTTTTCTTTTTGTCTTAGTCCATTCAGGCTGCTATAACAAAATATCATACACATGGTAGCTTATAAACAATGGAAATATATTTCTCACAATTCTGAAGCCTGGGAAGTTCAAGATCATGACACTGGCAGATATAGCATCTGGTAAGGACCACCTTTCTTCATAGACGGCACTTTCTAGCTGTGTCCTCACATGGTGGAAGGGGCAGGTTAGCTTTTGGAGGTCTTTTTTTACATCCCAATCACGATCTAATCACCTGCCAAAGGCCCCACCTCCTAATGCCATCACCTTGGTGGTTAAGAACGCAGCATGTGAATTAACCGGGGACCCAAAATATTCTGACCGCAGTAGTTTTCATTTTCATAATAATCACTTTTGATAAGAAAATGTTTTTCATTTTCCTGCAGTAAAATCTATTATTTTTTTCTATTATAGCAGTGTTTTAAGTGTCTCTTGGAAGTTTTTGTCTAGTTATGTTTATATCCAGAAGCTTTATAATCTTAGCTTTTATCTTTAGATAAATGGCCTACCTTAAATTAATTTTGTAAGATAAGAGTTTGAAGTTCGTATTATTTATGTAAATTTCCATTTGTTCTTATTCATTGTTCTAATATTAATATTGGTGAAAATATTGTTCTTTTACCCATTGAATTATTCTGACATATTTATCAAAAGCCTATTGACCATATATGTGGTGATCTATTTATAAAATCATTACTGTTTCATTAAACTATATCTTTATCCTTTTGCCAATACCACATTGTCTTGATTACTGTAGCTTTATAGTAAGATTTGAAACCATGGTAGTGCAAGATTTCTAGCTTTGTTCTTATTTTACAAAAATGCTTAATTATTTTAGATTGTTTGCATCTTGAAATACACTTTAGATTCAACTTATCTATTTTTACCAAAATATGTCTGTTGAAATTTTTATTTGGATTTCATTGAATTATAAATGATTTTGGGGAAAATTAACACCTTAAAAACATGGAATCTCCTAATACATAAATTTGTTATATATCACCTTTTATTTAGGTCTTCTTTCATTTCTCTCAGCATTATTTTGTAGTTTTCAGTGTACAGGGTTAATACATATTTTGATAAACTGATGTCAGCATTTTGTGTTTTTAATGTATCATTACCTTTTAAATCAACCTCTACAATCATTTTATTCCATATATTCATAAATAATCAAACTTACAGGCACACTGATATACAGTTAATTCAAGTATTAGTTAGATCTTCTATTGTATTATATAGGCTCATAACTCAATGACTATTTAGGTGTTCCTTTACCATTTCCAGGGCCAAAAAACACTGTTATTTTTAAGGCAGACTATTATAGTTTTAATAAGTGGTTCTAAATACTTGGTGTTTTCCTATATTAAAATGAAAACATCGCATTACATTTTTCACCTACCTCCTAACCACTGAATATCTTAAAAAAACAAGTCTGGATGATCTTTACCATAAGAGTCCCTCAAATATGTGAAAACCACTATCAAGTTTGTTAGTTTGCTTTCTGACTGGCCTCTTGTGTAGGGTGAATATCCCTAATTAGTCCATTAGTTAATTATGTGGCATAATCCGAGGTCTCAGTTATCCATGCAGCTCTTGTTCATAAAAACTGCACCATATGAATATCCTTCTTCAAAGGTGACGTCCAGAACACTATACCCTGCTTATGGTGTGGTCTTTATAGTACTAAATATATTGGTGATATTATCTCTCAAACTCTGACAATTCTGTATTCTCACAATTTATTCCTAAAAGCTCGTAGAATTGGATATTCAACAATTAAATCAATCAGTTTTTTGGTTCCTGGAGCTCTTGATCAATTGTAATTTCTGTCTATTTCTCAAAGTTCTCAGTTTTATGTTGCACTGAATTAGAGTGCCAAAAAATGGCTGTTGCAATATAGAGCTGTCTGTTGAAAAATCTCTTCTTTATGTGCCAGATTTTATGCTAGCTACACAGACATTTATTTCTGTATTTAGACTTCATGTGTGCCATATTAGGTAAACATAAAATATGTCTCTAGTTGTAATTGGATACAGGTTTAATCAAGAGAAAAGGTCAACAATTAACATAAATGAACAGGAAAACTTCACTCCTGAATAAGCCAAGTAAAATAAAAATTTTCTGCAATCAAAGAGGAATGTAAATCTATGTATGTAATTAACCCTTTATCCCATTGATAAGTTCAAAGTTGTTAGTTGTACATTTTCAAAGAAGTGAGTAGGTTGCTAAAAAGGCAAAGTGCTTTAAGAAACAGCAAATATTTAAAAATAGGTACTATTCCTTGAAATTAAGGTTTAAGTCCCTTTAGTAATATCTAATTTGCAAAAAAAGATCTGTATATCATATAATTAAATGTTTACTTATGCTTAAATGTCTATTAATTTATATTTCTTTATTATAGCCTTGCTTATAATAGGAAACTCTTGAATATATTAACCCGTTATCATTATTAGTGTTTCAGCTGATCAAGTGGTCATCCCGGTTAATATATATCAAATTGCTTAAGGAGTATTCATGTGTCCAAAACTCAATGATGACCCTGAAAAAATAAATTCTGTTTCCTTAAACATACTATTTTCAATATCTACTTTTGTAGATATTGAAGACCAGCGAAAGAATATCAAATTAAGAATTATCATTAGAATTTAAAATGCTTCATGAACCACTTCATTCTGAAATTGGAGGTCAGCTGTAAAACACCAAATTTGAGCTTGAGGATACTGAAAGTGAACCTGGAATCTACTAAGATCAGTATTACTTGATAGGTAATAGAAAAATGTGTAAAAAAAAAAAAAAAAAAAAAGAACTACTACTTGAATTTGTTTCAGTTGATAGAGGGAGGTGGAGTGGTTACTGAAATGAAAGGGTCCCTTGGTATTAAAGATAGTTCCTTTGCTATAAATTTGGAAAACAGTTGCTATGATTACAACATAGCCCAGGATCCATGTGCAGCTCTGAGAGCTATGGATCTTGGAGTTACGGTTTAACCAGTTACTGGATGCCACCCGAGACAATGGAATATGATGTAGGGAAAGAAAGAAAGAAATAACTAAAGTTATTCTGTTTTGGCAAAAAAATAATAATATAATCAGTCCTAGGCACTTGGTAAATGTTTCATGTACATGATTTTCAAGTCTTCAAGAGGGCAAAGTATTTCAAACTTTATAAATGAGATAGCTTGTGCATAGAGCTGCTAAGTAACTTGTACAAATTCTTATAGCCAGCAAGTTTAAACTTAGGGTTTCAAATAATTAAGTTTCACTTATTTTTAAGACTTTATTTTTAAATTTAACTTATGTATTTGCTTGATTGTATCTAGTGTGCAAAACATGTTGTATGACATATGTATACATTGTGGAATGGCTAAACTAAGCTAATTAACATATGCATTACTTCACATATTTAACTTTTTCTGTATGGTGAGAACACTTAAAGTCTACTCTTAGCAATTTTTAAGAATACAATACAATATCATTAACTATAGTAACCATGTTGTACAACAGAACTTCTTGAATTTATTCCTCTTATCTTACTGAAATTTTGTAGCCAACATCTCCCCAAACCCCTCTGCCCCAGCTCTTGGTAACAACCATTCTACTCTATTTCTACAAGTTTAACTTTTTAATATTCTACATATAAGTAAGATTGCATGGCATTTGTGTTTCTGTGCCTGTTTTTTGTCACTTAATAAAATGTCCTCCAGGTTTATTCATGTTGTTGCAAATGACAAGACTCCTTCTTTTTTAAGGGGCAATAGAATTCCAGTGTATACATATATATATATATACCACGTTTTCTTCATTCATTCATTCATGGACACATAAGTTGTTTCCATATCTTGGCTATTATAAATAATGCTGCAATGAATACAGGAGTGCAAGTATCTCTTTGATATATAATTCTAGATCCTTTGGATATATACCCAGTAGAGGGATTGTTTGATCATATGGGAGTTTTATATTTAATTTTTTGAGGAAACATTATATGACTTTCCATAATCATTGCAGTCATTTATGTTTTCACCAACAGTGTGCAAGGGTTTTCTTTTTCCTGTATCCTAACACGTAATCTTTCATCTTTTTGATCATAGTCATTCTAAAAAGCGGTACCTAACAGGTGTGAGGTGATATTTCATTGAGGTTTTAATTTGCATTTTTCTGATGGTTAGTGATTTTTGAGCAGCTTTTTCAGATACTTGTTGCCCATTTGTATCTCTTCCTTTGAGAAATGTCTATTCAGATATGTTACCTGTGCTTTTTGGTTCATGTTCAAATAATTATCGCCCAGAAAAATGTTATAGAGCTTTTCACCTGTGCTTTCTTCTAGTAGTTTTACAGTTCCAGTCTTTATGTTTAAGTCTTTAATCCATTTTGTGTTGATTTTTGTAGATGGTGTAAGATGAAGATCTAATTTAATTCTTCTGCATGTGGATATCCAGTTGTCCTAAAACCATTTATTGAAGACACTATAAAACCTTATGCTTTTTTACTGCAACAAGATACTGTTGTGTACTACTACATAAAGATAGAAGTAAATATGACCACTGCTTCAGCCAGGGTTCTCCAGAGCAGTAACAATAGGATAAATAGATACATAAGATAATATTTATTATATAATTTAGCTTGTACAACCATGGAGGCCAGCAAGTCCCACAATGTGCCATCTGCAAGCTGTAGGACCAGGAAAGCCAGAGGTGTAATTCAGTCTGAGTGTGAAGTCCTGAGGACCAGGGGAATGATAGTATAACCCCTCAGCCTGAGGCCAAAGACCTGAGAATGGGAAGTGGGGAGAGTCCAAAGTCCCAGGAACCAGAAGGTCTGATGTCCAAGAGCAGGAAAAGATGGATGTCCCAGCTCAAGAAGAAAAGAAAATTTTCCCTTCCTCTGCCTTTTTGTTCTTATCTTCAGGCCCTAAACAGATTGGATAATACCCACCTACATTGATGAGGGCAGATCTTTTTTACTAAATCTACAGATTCGACTGCTAATATTTTCTGGAAACCCTCCACAAACACACCTCAAAACAATGCTTTATTACCCATCTGGGCATCCCTTACCCAAGTGAAGTTAAAATTAAATATCACAACCCCTAAAAAAAAGTGTGTACATTTTGATGAAATTACCAAGTTTCTTAGAAATTATTGGTTTGTTTGACAGAAAACCATTGGGAACATTTTATTATTGTGAATGTCATTGTTCTCCTGAAACATAAGAAATTCCACTGATAGAATATGAATCACTGTAATATTGTTTACATTACGCAAAGTTTAGCTGTATAGACCAGGCCATACTGCAATTTTGAAACAAATTTCCAGGAAATATTTATAAGTTGCTATCATTAAGAAATATTGAACTAAATCTTAAAAACTAAAGTAAAAGATAAATTAGAAAACAATAAGGAACTGTTTTTGTTTTAAATCTATGAAAGTAATTCATAAAAACATAGACAAAATGAATTAATTTTATGAAAAATACACATAATATTAAAAGTAATATAAAATGTGAGCAATTATAAAACTAAAATTCTAAATAGTATAAAATTCTAGCATCATTCTGAGATAATAACAAAATAAGCCATTATAATAGGTTGTATTACAGGCAACATTTAAGATATTCAAAATTTAAATTATACTCCAAGGGTCCTTCTGGATAAAACATTAAAATAACTATATTTCCAGCTCAAACACAGTCAATGTGGTTACAAATTATGATTAGCTATTTATACCTTTGATGAACTATTTATCCCACAATTAGAAGGAACTACCGTGACAGGTAGATATGCTATAATTATAGAGGTAGGAAGAAATCATAATTGGGTAAAATGGTCTGCAGAACTTATCATTGACCATCAGAATGCTCACAGTCTTGAGTGGGCATTAATATTCTTAATAGAGCAATTTTTTAAAAAAATGTTTACATTCATGCCATTTTAGTCTAGGACTAAACAGCAAGAGTAATACATAGACATGTATCATTCTTCTCTCTTATCAGAGCTTAACATCCTACCCTTTTATGGTTCTCAGTGAACCTTAAAGATGACTCCCTGAGACAAATGCTTGGAAATGTTAGATTGTCTAAGTTGTGTCATCAAAGAAAAAATTTTAACAGTTAAGAAACGATTTATTCATTTACTGTACTATAGTAACTTTGCCTTAGTATTAATATTTTTAAGGTTTTTAAAGTTTACTACACAAATATATATTTAAAGTTAAAATAGGCCAGACACTGAGAAGTTACTAGTGAGACAATGGCAAAACATGACGTGGATTCTGCTCAGAAGTAGTTTATCTTTATGTAGGAAATACAGATGAGCAGTTTAGAGAAAAAGAAATATTAACCTAACACTACCATTAGTAACACGCTTTTTTCATTTTTAAAAAAATTTATTTTAAAAAAAGTAAACTATTTTTCTTAGCAAAATGTCTTATGGAGAGATAACCTTCAAATCATGACTAGAATTGGCTCAGATTCAGAGACAATTAAAGAAAAGAAATACAAATTTTGAAATGTTCTTGCAACACCACAATAAATCAACCCCACGTCAGAGATTGCATTCTATTTTGTGCCCCATTTCTCTTACAGTCAACCCATCTGAAAAACCCTAATTCTGAATCAAACAAACCACTTGTTCATTCTCTCTGTACCCATACCCAGGCTGTGGAGGTCTGGTAGACTAAGAACCACAAATTTTGGTTTTTATTATAAATATGTGTTCTCCATTTGAACTGAGTGCTCAATGCCACCAATTAATCTGTTTCTTTCCATAGTTAGCTCTCTCTCATCTCCCACAGCTAGGAATTCAATGCTTTCCCACTCTCTAACTGCTAACCTTCCTGTCTCCTCGCTTTTATTCTCACTAAATGACTTCATCTTGGTTTTCAGAGTATATAGACATGATCAAATAAATTCCTTCAACTCTCTGCCACTTTATCCATAACATGTTTCTGAGCCCGTTTTGTTTCCTTCCCATCATTAGAAAAGATTGCCCAAGACAGTTTATTACATTTTATTGTATTTTTCTTATATCTTCAAACTTCTCTTCTCTTCTGGTCTGCTTGTCTAACTTCTGATCTCTAATATCATCAGGGTACTACCCTTTTACTGTTTATTATATTTTACTATATTTTTCTTATATCTTCAAACTTCTATTCTCTTCTGATTTTCTTCCATCAATATTTATGTTCATCTCATAGTAAAAAAATAAAGCACTTTACACCACAGTTTTCTTCATTACATCTCTTACTCAGCCTGCATTTAAAAGAGTTAATGACATTTGCTTTTTTCAATTTCCTGCCACTCATTATTACTTATTAACCCATCGCAATTGAGATTTTGCACCAGAGCACGCCACTGAAACTATTTTTGGCAAATATGAATGACTTACTGCATCTACTGACATTTGTCCCTTTTGCTATGTGACCTCTATCCCCCATGCCTTCTTTCTTGAAAATAAGACACTCCACCCTTCTGGTTTTCCTCTACTTCAATAGTGATTGCCTTTTTTTTTTTTTTCATGAGTTCTTCTTTTTCTGCTCATCTCTTAAATGTCAATATTTCCTATGGTTTCTATGTCCCCCTTTCTTAGGGGGTACTAATTCTAGTGTGGTGCAGGTCATGATGCTGGGGAGAAAATAAAAAGGATGTTAAAGAAATTGAGAGATTAGGAGTATGTATAGGTATTTTACACAAACATTAAATTACCCAGAATGATAGCAAAACTTGCTAATAATGAGTAGAAGAAGATGACCTAACTGTCCAAGTCTTCAAAAATGGTAATATGGAACCAGGTAGTTAAAAAAACATCAGCCACTATGATGAATCAGGACAGTAAGAGATTATAAAATATGAGACATTGAACCTGGGGTACATAGGTTTTAAAAAGTTTTGTAAGAAGTGGCACATGAAGATATAAATGAAACAAAGCTAGACGTTACTGGATTGACCAGGATTGGGAGGTCCTGACAAGTCGCCCAGATGGTCAGGGCTATTTCTTGTTGATGGAAAGAGAGTATTAACAGTTGACTACAGCCTGGGTGGATTTCAGTTCTGAGAGCTCTGGCAGATGGAGAGCCTCTTCCTTTTCTGGAAGAAACTCATTTCTGTCTAAATTGACTATGTGGCTCTAACTTTGAGGCTGTTCATCCACAGGCTCTGAGGGAGTGTTGAGAGGCCTGATTTGTATACACTGAGCTATGAGGCAAAGGACTCTGATTTCGGAAGCCGTGTTCATTACTGAGAACCTGCTCCACCTCAGAACTAACAGACTTCAAGGTCCAGAGGTTAGCTAAAGAGTACTGGTACAGAGGCCGGGCGCGGTGGCTCACGCTTGTAATCCCAGCACTTTGGGAGGCCGAGGCAGGCGGATCACGAGGTCAGGAGATCCCGACCACGGTGAAACCCCGTCTCTACTAAAAATACAAAAAATTAGCCGGGCGTGGTGGCGGGCGCCTGTAGTTCCAACTACTCGGAGAGGCTGAGGCAGGAGAATGGCGTGAACCCGGGAGGCGGAGCTTGCAGTGAGCCGAGATCGCGCCACTGCACTCCAGCACTCCAGCCTGGGTGACAGAGCGAGACTCCGTCTTAAAAAAAAAAAAAAAAAAAAAAAGAAGAGTACTGGTACAGGTACAGAGGAGGCAACGGCCCTGGGAAAGACCATGACAAGGAGGCCATAAAATTAAGAGATTAAGACATCCCACAATCTTTCACAAGATGAATTTCTATATAGGTCACAAGATAATATAGCCAAGACTCATTCTTATTAGCAGTGTTGCTTAAGTTATTTAATTCTGGAAGTGAAAATATTCAATCAAAATAAACTTTTGTATACTAAAGTTCCAGCACTTAACTAGATGCTAGAGAATTATAAAACAGCATTGCCTGCTGCCCTGCATTCCTTCACATTATAGAATTTTCTTTATTTTGAAGAAGGATAAGGAAATAGGGTCAAAGAGTAGTGGCTTGCAATTCACTTTCTTCTGAAGGAAAACTGCATCTTTGAACAATTTAACTTTTCAGATTCTTCATTTAAAAAATTCTCAACATTTAAAATTTAAATATTGATTTCAAAAACCATTGAAATACACTTAAAATGCATAGAATGTACTTTTTATTTTGTTCTTTGAAGAAGACATGTCACATTTTAAGTGGTTTGTCATATATGACACAATCTTGTACTACATTCTTACTCATAGAGTTGGATTTAGAACTCAGGTGTCTAACTCAGAGCCGTACATAATTCTACAAATTTGAATTATAATTGTTAATTGTATTTACTCTATTTTATAAAATAGAAATTTGCATGCTACAATGAATTAAAAATAAAATTCAACTTAAAAAACAGCTGTTAATAGAGTAAATTCTAGAACAGTAATAATAATTGTTTCATCCCAATATGCAAAAAAAATTACTGGAATCTTCTAACTCTGTCTTGACAAGGTACCCTTCCCAATAAATTAACTATGACAGTTATTCTATACACAAGGAATAATTCTACATACAAATGGGGAAAAATGTCAATGCAAATGACTATGCAATGACATAGAAGGCTGGAGAGAATGGAGCATTTAAAGAGCTAAAAAAATGGGCATTGCCAAGGTACCTTGTGTATCTACATATTTGTATTTATTCATACAGAGTTGTTTACTGTAGACAAGGGAAAACTAATTTATGGTTGCAAATATTATAATTATAATTGCCTAGGTGGCATTGTAGATTCACTAGAAGGAGGAATGAGGGAACTCTGTGGGGTGATAGAAATGTTCAATATCTTTATAGGGATGATGATTTCCCAGGAGAACACATTGACCCGCTCTCATGAAAATGTAGTCTCCTATAAAAAGTGAACCTAGGCTAGGTATGGTTGCTCTTGCCTGCAATCCCAGCACTTCTGGAGGTTGAGGCAAGAGGATTGCTTAAAGCCAGGAGTTTGAGACCAGTCTGGGCAACATAGTGAGACCTAGTCTCTTTTTTAAAAAAATTTAAAAAGTGAATCTAAAAAACAAAATTGATGCTGTCGTTCTAATAGCCTGAGCCTCACTATCTAGTAGGACTATCTGAATATTGTGACAGTCTCAGCAATGCAGTTGTTGTATTAGGCCATTCTTGCATTGCTATAAATACCCATGACTAGGTAATTTATAAGAAAATAGATTTAGTTGGCTCATGATTTTACAGGTTTTACAGGAAACATAGTGATAGCTGCTTCTGGGGCGGCCTCAGAAACCTTCCACTCATGGCAGAAGGCAAAGAGGGAGTAGGCACATCACATGGCAAGAACAGAGCAAAAGAGAGAATGAGAGGAGGATGCCACACACTTATAAATAATCGGATCTCATGAGAACTCAGAGTGAGGGCTCACTTATCTCAAAGGGGATGGGCTAAGCCATTCATGAGGGATACACCTCCATGATCCAAACACCCTCACCAGGCTCACTTCTAACATTGGAGATAATAATTCAACAATAGATTTGGGTAGGGACATATATTCAAACCATATTGTTCTGCCCCTGTCTGCTCCCAAATCTCATATCCTTCTTACATGGCAAAATACGATCATACCTTCTCAATAGTCCCTGCAAAATCTTAACTCATTCCAGCATTAACTCAAAAGTTCAAAGTCTCAACTGAGACACAGAAAATTCTTTCTACCTACAAGCCTGTAAAATAAAAAGCAAGTTGGTTACTTTCAAGATACAAAGGGGGTATAGTCTTTCGGTAAACATTCCCATTCCAAAGAGAAAAAATTGGCCAAAAGAAATGGGTTACAGGTCCCATGCAAGTTCAAAATCCAGCAGGGCAGTCACTGAATCTCAAAGCTCCAAAATAATCTTACACCCTATATCCCACATAGAGGGCACACTGCTGCAAGGGGTGGGCTCCCAACGAGTTGGGCAGCTCCACCCCTGTGGCTTTGAAGGGTTTAGCCCCTGAGGATACTCCCACAGGCTGCATTTGAGTGCCTATAGCTTTTCCAGGTGCAGAGTGCAAGCCGTTGGTGGAGCTAACATTCTCAGGTCTGGAGGATGGTGGCCCCCTTTTCACAGCTCCAATAGGCAGTGCCCAATTGGGAACCCTGTATGGATATTACAACCCCACATTTCCTGTTGTCACTGCCCTTTGTGAGGGCTTCATCCTTGTAGCAGGCTTCTACCTGGTCACCCAGGCTTTCACTCATACATCCTCTGAAATCTAGACAGAGGCTGCCAAGTGTTTTTCAGTCTTGTATTCTGTGCACTCACAGGCTTAACACTACATGGAAGCTGCCAAGGCTTATAGCTTGCATTCTCCAAAGTGGCAGCCCAAGCAGTACCTGGCCCTCTTTGAGTCGTGGCTGGAACTGAAACAGCCAGCATGTGAAGAGTAGTGTCCCAAGGCTATGCAGGGCATCAAGGCGTGGGCCTTGCCCATGAAACCATTCTCCCCTCCTAGGCCTCTGGGCCTGTGATAGGAGAGCTACTTCATAGGTCTCTGAAATGCCTTTGAGGCCTTTCCCCATTGTCTTGGCTACTAGCACTTGGCTCCTCTTTAGTTACGCAAATTTCTCAGGTTGCTCCACCGCCTGCTTTTCCTCTCCCCAAAAAACTTTTTATTTCTCTGCCACATGGCCAGGCTGCAAATTTTCTAAATGGTTTTGCTCTGCTTCCTGTTTAAATATAAATTCCAAGTTAAGTCATTTCTTTGCTCCTGCATATGAGCTTAGGTTGTTAGAAACAACCAAGCCACATATTGAACACTATACTGCTTAGAAATTTCTTCCTCCAGATGCCCTAGGCCATCACTCTCAAGTTCAAACTTCCACAAATCCATAAGGCATGGACACAATGCAGCCAAGTTCTTTGCAAAGGCATAACACACATGATCTTTGCTCCAGTTCCCAATAACTTCCTCATTTCCATTTGAGACCACCTCAGCCTGGACTTCATTGTCCGTATCACTACCAGCATTTTGGTCACAGTCATTTAACCAGTATCTAAGAAGTCCCAAACTCCCCTTCATCTCTCTATCTTCTTCTGAGTCCTCTAAACTCTTCCAATTCTCTGACCATTACCCAGTTTCAAAGTTGCTTCCACATTTTCAGTTATCTTTATAACGCCCCACTTCTCAGTACCAATTTTCTGTATTAGGTCAGTCTTGCATTGCTATAAAGAAATACCTGGGACTAAGTAATTTATAAGAAAAGAAATTTAATTGGCTTGTGGTTCTGCAGGCTGTACAAGAAGCATAGTGGGTGGCATCTGCTCTGGGGAAGCCTCAGGAACCTTCCAATCATGACAGAAGGCAAAGGGCGAGCAGGCACATCACATGGCGAGAACAGAGCAAGAGAGAGAGGGGGCAGTGGGCAGGAGCTGCCACACACTTTTAAATGACCAGGTCTTGCTAGAACACAGAGTAAGAGCTCACTTATCCCAAAGGGGATGGACTAAGGCCTTTCTTGAGGGATACACCCCCATGATACAAACACCTCCCACCAGCCCCAAACTCCAACACTGGGGATTACAATTCAACATGAGATTTGAGTGGAGCATATATTCATACAATATCAATTGTTTTCCCTCAATCAAGACCATTTGAGACTGGAAATCATTTCTAATAAGTTTTGTTTATCTTGTAGACTAATGTATTAGTTAAATGACACAAGCTGCTATAACACACTCTGAATTCTCAGTGACAATAGAATTCTATTTTATGCTTTAAAAAATTTACCTTCCCCAAGACACAGAGAGGAAGACTAGGATCTCTTTACAAGTCAAAAGTCCTGCCAAAATCAATCACTTACTTTTTCTCTTTTTCGCTTCCCCAACCCAACTGCAGTCTTTCTTAAATGTTAAGTAAATGAGAAATCCAGGCTGTGGTTGGTTAACCAAATAATAAAAGGTTATCTGGAAATTATTGCCTTTCTGATATGTTGCTTCTTAGTCTGAGTCACACGTGCTGGGAAAACTGACATGAATATAAATTGACCAAGAGGACTGTATTTTTAAATACTTAACCGTGATACAAAGGTGAAATAGTTAGATGGTTAGGACATTGAAATTTGGGGTTAAACTTCAATAGGAACAGATTGTAACTGGGTAACAAGTACACTTAATTTTTTCCTAAATTCAGCTCTTTTTAATATGCCCTCCAGCTGGAGGATATATGAAAGACTTTGACTTTTTCTGTTCTGTAGTCTTTTCAGTTTTCAAAAAGCTTTTCTCTCTACTGTTGCTAAGAGGAAAAAGAAACTGTTGCCAAGTAACAAGAAAATACACTGTCCAGCACTTATCTGTTCCTCCTCAGTTGCATAGCAAATGCAAACCCTCAGCTGTTCTCAAGGACATGGTGTGAGTAACATATCATCCAGAACTTCGCAATACAGGAGTTTCAGGCCTGTCTGACCTCATTGTTCAGTGTTTCTATAATAGTGATGTTCAACTTTATATATAATTTTTCATATTCTACCTTGAAACACAAGTACATTACTAATGCAATTGCACTTTTCATTTACCTGAAGCTCTTTGCTTAATCGTGAGCAAGTAATTTGAAGGAAGATTATCTTGCTTGTTTCATTTCTTCTTACTGACCAAGAACAGATGTCACATCTGACTTGCTTAACAAACTTTCTCTCTGTTCACAAGTAATAGGTAGGTAAAGAGATCTATTATGATTCACCTTGATGTAATACAGGAGTCACTTTGTGATTTGAGAAAGTTGCAGATACATATAGAAGAAATTGACTCATCCAAAAGGCACCAAAACCCACAAAATACTAAACGAAAACTGACTTGAGTAAGCACCAAAAATTGCCTATCTTTGGTGTCCCCTTCTCAGAAAATTTTCACCACTGTTTCTGCCTTGTCTATACCAAAAGCCCACACCTAATTGGACCGGTGATTGACCTAAGGAGAATCCATCTACTATATGAGTTGAGAAAGTTGAATGTCTTCTCTTGAAAATATGTATTAGGGAATATATGGTGAGATCACAGCTTGCACAGGGGCCATATAACCTAAAGGCCATGTTAAGTCATGTGCGGGCAAGACAAACTCATGTAGATAAAGAGATAGATGTAAAGAAAATAAGAGAATGAGGGAGATTGTGCCACACCTGAGATTGGATGAAGCAAAGGATAAGTAACCTTTGAGAGAAGTAGAAATTGAATTTAATTAGACTAGATTTTATTAACATTAATTAGTTTTATTTTTCAATTATTCCTTTCAAATTTGCTCAATTAGTTCCTTCTTTGATTTGCATTTCACTGTGGTTTTGATTTGGCCATCAGAGAAATGCAAATCAAAACCACAGTGAGATACCATCTCACACCAGTTAGAATGGCCATCATTAAAAAATCAGGAAACAACAGGTGCTGGAGAGGATGTGGAGAAATAGGAACACTTTTACACTGTTGGTGGGACTGTAAACCAGTTCAACCATTGTGGAAGTCAGTGTGGCGATTCCTCAGGGATCTAGAACTAGAAATAGCATTTGACCCAGCCATCCCATTACTGGGTATATACCCAAAGGACTATAAATCATGCTGCTATAAAGACACATGCACACGTATGTTTATTGCGGCACTATTCACAATAGCAAAGACTTGGAACCAACCCAAATGTCCAACAACGATAGACTGGATTAAGAAAATGTGGCACATATACACCATGGAATACTATGCAGCCATAAAAAATGGTAAGTTCATGTCCTTTGTAGGGACATGGATGAAATTGGAAAACATCATTCTCAGTAAACTATCGCAAGGACAAAAAACCAAACACCACAGGTTCTCACTCATAGGTGGGAATTGAACAATGAGAACTCATGGACACAGGAAGGGGAACATCACACTCCGGGGACTGTTGTGGGGTGGGGGGAGGGGGGAGGGACAGCATTAGGAGATATACCTAATGCTAAATGACGAGTTAATGGGTGCAGGAAATCAACATGGCACATGGATACATATGTAACAAACCTGCACATTGTGCACATGTACCCTAAAACCTAAAGTATAATAATAAAAACAAAAACAAAAACCAAAAAAAAATTAGTTCCTTCTTTCCTTTGCTTTAGAAAGGTTCTATAACTTTTGGTAACTACTGGTTGTTAAAGTTTACTTCAACCTAGTATAATACTCAGATCTCATACCTAATTCACAGTATTTGCTCCCCACCTTGCCCCTCTCATATTTACCCTTTCTAGTCTCTTACTCCTCTAGTGGCTATGAGACCAAGAGGAAAGACACAAAAATGAAGGTATTTGTCTCTACTTAACTTGGCAAGATTATCTCTGGTGGTAAGTATCCCTGGATATTTAGTTCAGTCTGATTCCATCTGATGCTGGATGTACCTGAGAAAATGATAGTTGTGATTTTCTTAGAAAGGGTTTCGCCTTGATCCTAGATCCCCGCTGCTGTTGCTCATCCCCTCAGACAGAGGCAGCTCTTTTCCTCTGTGATCCTGCTAGCAGTCCAGTTTTGTCCCTTTTTTTCATACTTGGTATCCCATTGCTTTGCCTGGTAGCTGCCCATGTCTTCTGCCACTATATTAATTCCCTTTCTCTTTCAATCAATTATCCAGTAACTGCTGAGATATTCTCTCTCTCCAACTGTCAGTAAAAGAGAACAAAGACGGAAAGAGGTAGGCTCCATCAATGTTCTAAATATGCCTCATTATACTTCCTCTTAGCCCTAATATTATGAGATATTCCAGATGATCCTTGGCCAGCCGAAATTTGTAGACAATAAATGGACAACACCCCAAACTCAGAAGATACAAGTCGAGGTCTCCCAAAAACTTCCTTATTATTTACTGCTTTAATTATTACTCAATAGTGGGCTTTTAATTTCTGCAGTTTGACAAACATCCAGCCAGGGAAAAAGATGTCCAATTCTATTTCTTAGAAGTACGCCCAATCTCTCCTAGTGATTATCTTTGGCGCTTCCTTAAACTTGACTTTGATATTAGTAAGAATACCTCACTTTCTCTTTTTCCATGGTTGAGATGGGGCAAGTGGTCTGGAAGGAATATAGAATAACCTCTTACCATTTTTGGTATACTCTTCCCAAGTGTACTGCCAACATCCTCTGGCTCTTCTATCTGCCCACAAAACTCTTTTCATTCACCTCAAAAGAAAGTGGTGGAATGATATTTGGTAAGCTCTGCAGAGAGAGATCTGGCATCCATTGTGCATTGCTTCTTGGAATTTTCTTTAGAAAGCAAAGTACTGAGAGCCTCTTGTCAGCTTAGCTTACAAGTAGCCTTAACTGTGATTCCCAAATATCAGAAAAAGCTCCACTCAACACCATTTACACTGACTACAGTTTAAGCTTCCTTTTTCATGAGGCCTGGCTGTATTTCCTGTCCTTGGTTTCTGTGACATCTATTATTAAAGTAAACCAACTACTTACTTTTCTAGTTTCTGTCCTTATGCCCAGACATTAACAAACTGAGACAACAGATGAGTTAACATTAAAGTTTCTAGAGAGCAATGAGAAAAGTGACTTAAGAACCTACTTGAAAGACAACCTTACAGACACAAAAATAACAATATGCCATATTATTTCAGAGAGTACTAAAGGGATTTTAAGAGACAATAGTCACTCCAGCATCTATTGGTTGATAGCTGGTAATCATGTTATCATCATTCAAAATCAGTAACTGAAAAATAGAATCACATTTTTATTTAGAAAAAAAGACGAACTGACCCTTTATTCTGAAAGCTTTGACTGTTGTCTTAAGACAAACATCCTCATGCAAATAAAAAGCTAATTTATATACTTACAAATCACAGTAGTGCCTAGGGTAAAATTCTTTAAATGATAGAAAGTGAATTCAAAAATCTTTCTGTGTCTGTGGGAGTG
The DNA here is from genome assembly GCF_009828535.3 of Hylobates moloch. Lineage (NCBI taxonomy): Eukaryota > Metazoa > Chordata > Mammalia > Primates > Hylobatidae > Hylobates > Hylobates moloch. The sequence goes on from NW_026652279.1 coordinate 51,681,751, forward strand.
TTAGGTGTTTCTATGTACATTTAATATAGGCACGTATATATTATAAATGTACAGTTGACCCTTGAACATCATGGGGGTTAGAGGCACCAATATCCCATGCAGTTGAAAATCCATGTATAACTTTTAACTCCTCCCAAAACGTAAGTACTAATAGCCTGCTATTGACAGGAAGCCTTAGTGATAACATAAATAGTCAATTTACATGTATTTCATATAGTATATTCTTACAATAAAGTAAGCTACAGAAAAGAAAATGTTATTAAGAGAATCATAAGGAAGAGAAAACATATTTACTATTCATTAAGTGGAAGTGAATTTTCATAAAGTTTTTCATCTTTATTGTCTTCACATTGAGTGGGTTAAGGAGCAGGAGAGAGAGGAAGGGTCTGTCTTGCTGTCTCAGGGGTGGGGGAGATGTAAGAGGTAAAGGAAGCAAAAGGAGAGGCTGCAGAAGCAGGCATACTCACGGTAACTTGTATTGAAAAAGTGAGCCCATACTGTTCAAACTCGTGTTGCATAAGGGTCATCTGTATGTGTATATATGTATATATTTACACACGTAACGTTTAAACAGAGGGTAGTATAAATAAAATAAAATTGGGTTTATATTTAAGAGATGTATTTGATTGAAGATTTTAAATGTTGAAAAGCTTAATTAACTTTAACAAAAGAAAACCTCAGAACACATTTTACAGTTTTCCTAATGTAAAACAGTGAGGTATGCTTTACTTTCAAACTTACTTTGGAGTTTTGCCTCTGTTACTTACTACCTCTATAGTATTAAGCAAGTTGGACTTTTTAAATATCCTTTTTCTACACCATCAGATGTTCCAAGTGTATCATTTGTTGGATAGTGATGTTAACAGACAGCTGCTTCAGCTGTTCCTTCATGAAGCAAATTCCACAGCCATTTTTAGTCCAGTAATGAATGCCTGGTTACACAGACAAGAGAACAGCTATAATAATTAATATACTAGTGAAAACACAGAATGTTAATAATTCCTAAGAAAAGAGCCCACTTTTCCAACTACTCTTCGGACTCTTGTCCCAGAAATTTGGTTCTTAAGGAAGAAAAAGAGAGAAAGAGAGAGTGAAATTTATCAATAAACTGTTTTATATCTAAAAAACAAAACTACACTAATTAGGAAAAATTGAATTGAATGATTCAAGCATAATTTTCATATCCTTTTTGAGTACAAAGTTACTTGGAATCTCTATTGCTATTCCTTTGTCAGAAAACCTCTTTTAAGTCAGTGGGTTGGTTAAGAAAAATGTTTAGGAAATTATGATTTCTTTTTAATAAGCATTATTCAGGGAATAGATTACTTTTTTTATGTTTTATTTTTGGAGGACAGCAGTATGGGGATTCACTCTAAAACACATTTAGAAAACATCAATCTAAGTATTTTATAGACAGATAGTTTTTTAAATATGGTGGGCCCATTTTGACCTATAGCCAAATATATTATTTCACTTTATAATTATGTCACACCTACAAAATGTACCACGCTTGGAAATGCCAAGAATGTGAACTCAAGGGCATTAAAAGACTCCTCCAATATTAAAGTTTTATAATGTAGGATTTCTGTTAAGATGTCCCACAAAATTTCAGATTTAAATGAATATTTTCTATCCCTCAAACTAATATTAACTATAAAGCAACAGAAACTTAGGATCCAATATTTGGTATTTCACTAATTTCTCCATTTGCTGATACTTTATAATCTTCAAATTGAAGCATTCACAAAGAATTTGCATTGCCATTTGCAACAACATAGATGAACCTGGAGGACACTATTAAGAGTGAAATAAGCTAGAAACAGAAAGAAAAATACGGCATGATCTCACATACAGATGGAATGTTTTTAAAATGTCAAATATATAGAAACAGTGTAACAGTGCTTACCAGGGGTTCAGAAAGGGAAAATGGAGAGATGAATGTCAAAGGGTACAAACTTGTAGTTATGTAGGATAAATAAGTCTAGAGGCTGAATGCACAGCATGAGGAATATTGTTATAATATTGTATTGTATACTAAAAAGTAGCTGAGCGAGTAAATTTTAGGTGGTTTTATTACAAAAAAAGGTAACTGTGCGGTGATGGATATGTTGATTGCTTGACTGTGGTAATCATTTTATTGCGTATATGTATATCAAAACATCATGTTATACACATTAAATATATATAATACAAATAAATGAATTAAGTAGATTTTAGTTTTCTTGTTTATTGGTGATAAATTAGAACCTACCTCACAGTTTAAATGTTATATGATATTTTATATATGTGTGTGTGTACATACACATATATAATGTGGTATTGTGTAATATAGCCTATGTTACATATGATATAATATATATTCTATAGAATACATAATATATAATGTGTGTAATGTGATATATAACATGTAATATATCATAGATAATAAACTGCCTTTTATATGAAAACTGCTCAATGGCTTATTGTGTAATTAGTCATTTCATTAAAAATTTTAATGTGATGCATCAATTCTTTAATACTATTGCTATTAATATTTTATAACTGTGGATTTTATGTCTTTATCTCCGATTTGGAAAAAAACCTTACAGATTCTTATTCTAACCTCCTGGCTGCATAGCCTGACTGCTCAAGAGGCTTTACTCACTGTCAATAGCAGCAGTATATAAAGAGGTCGATTACTTCATTTTCTCATCTTTTTGTTTCTGCTATATCACAAAAATATTTGTCTTCCAGACCTCTAATATCATCTTTAGTGCACCTAATTGAATCAACAAGCGAGAATTTACCTAAGCTGGGCCAATCATATTCTCCATCGAGTATTGGAAATATATACGACTTTAAGCAACTAGACAAGACCCAGGTGATTGCTTTACTTGAGAAGCCCTGTAGAGATGGGTATGAGGTGTTATAGACATAATAAAACAGAAAGGACTAATATAGAAAATGAGATGGACGCAGATGGAAAGGGAAGAAGACAGAGATAGAGATAGAGAAAGAGAGAGGGAGGTGGAGAAAGAGATAGAAATGAGAGAAGGAAAGAGAGAGAGAGAAAGACTATGTAGATTAGGGGAAGTAAACTGGGTGGATTGCTGACTCTTCAGTCCCTGGTTCCAGTCCTCACGAGGCTCTTGTGTATTTCTTGCTCCAGGTTCTAAGACATAGTCTCATAGGGTACTTTGAGGATGTTAAGAGCAATGAAGAATAATGTGAGGCTGGACATGGCTCATCCAAAACCCCTTCCCCAATCTTCTTTTATCCCAAGGAAGTGGGATGTTAAAGGATGCATCCCATGAGGGCTTAACATGATGGGTCCTCTTGATAAAACTATTATTGTTGTAATTTCCAGGAGTATTTTGGCAACAGTGTCGGCTGAAATAGAAGAGGGATGTATTAAATAGGGTGGAATATGTCTTCTTTAATGATATTTTAGGTGTTTTGACTTGACACTACCAATACATCAGATCAAGAAAGTTTAACTAAAATCCTAAGAGAAACAGTGATTTTCTTACCTGGGAATGTAATATGTGGCCTATTACAGCAGAAGTCTTATTAGGATGGCATCTGGAGAATAGGGGAGCTGCTTACCTGATTTCCCTAAGGTAGAGTATTAAGCCATTGACTATTTTTTTTTCTTTTTCAACTTCTTTTTTTTAGGTTTAGGGAGTACATGTGCCAGTTTGTTATATGGGTAAATTGCATGTTGCTGGAGTTTGGTATACTTTAAAAAGTAGGTCCATTTTATCTGGTTTACTTGCAATTCATTACCTTAGTTCTTTTGACCAGACCATTTTATTGCCTTCATGATAACTCACACTCTGTTTATTGCTACTGAAAATATGTAGCAAATGCTGAAGTCTCTATAGTGAAGTGGTTCTACCACGAGTTTCTAGCTCTTACTCATCAAAGATTTGCCTTAGTTCTAAAGGTTTCTTTTACCATCGTTTTTTCCTATGTCCCACACATAGCCTATCCTAGGCTCTCTGCCTTAGGATGAGAGATTGTTTCAGGGTTCTTGTTCAATTTTTCTACTAAGCCATAAGTTCACTTTCAGTGCTAACTTTATCCACTGATTTATTCAGAGGTTTGTTTAATGCAACAGAGCTGTAAAATCGCCACTATTATTCACTTAGTGTATTTGGATGGCCTGTTGTCAACATCTTTATGCTCTGTTCTATGTTTGGATTATGTGTATTGTGATAATGAGTGAGTATCAATGCTGGAGTTAAAATTGGTTTTTGGCAAGAAAGGATATTTTTATTTTCTGATTAGTGTCTCAGTTGCATATAAATTTCCCCATTGGGAAGAGATGTTTCCTTAAGCAAGATCTGCTTTTCCTGTGGCATCATAGGGGAACATTTGTGTTTAAATATTTCACAACCATTGTTATGTGGCCTATTTAAGCATTCAGCAGAGAAAGAAACTCTTCTCGTTCAGGTCTATGTTTGTGGATTTTTCTATCTTTAGCCTAAAGCACAATGTTAGACATACAGTAAAAACTTAATAAATCTTTGTGAATTTTAATTGTTTAGTTATAAAACACATGTAACCTATGCACCTTTTCAGTGTCATTTTTACTGAATATGGATAAAAAATTGACTGGGGATAAAAATATTCCAAGATTTGACTAAATTTCTGGTGTATGACTCTTTTATAACAGAGGGAGTGCAAAAAGGTAGTATATCATTTTTGTGGAGGGAATGTATCAATGTCCAACACTAAAGTATTGCAAAATGATGAAAATTTCAAATGCTAGAAAAATCTGAGTAGGGAAGGATATAATAAGCAAAAATTGGAAACTCAATTCTAACGAGTTCTGATATGCGTTTTGTCCAAAGCCATCTTTTATTGGCCAATGAAACCCTAAAATTATAATATTCAGACCGCAAAAGATATTAGAGCATTGAAAGTTGTGTGCAGGTGCATAACATACAACAGTACACAATAATATTATCTGTAGATTTATACTGTGTTTCACTCCAATATCATTACCTCGTATGGCATCACAACCTCATAGATTTCACTTTACTGGACTCTGATTTTTTGTGTGGATCTTACAATTTCATTTTCTTCTTTATTCCTTTTTTGAGAAAATATTCTCCTAGATTGAACATTGATCAGAATTCTAGACATCATTTTAACCAGTATTTAAAAGATTTACAATATTATAATAATTGAAACAGAGTGATATGTCTTGAAGAGAATTTAAAATAATATAATAGAGTGTACATATATGAATATGGCATATAATAAAGAAAAATCACAAGGCAACAGAAAAATAAGGTGTTGGTCAACAAATCAATTTTAAAGTACGGATTATCATGAAAAAATAGTCTTAAGTTTAGGTTCTCATCTTATATCATTTATATAGTATATCCCAAGTATCTTAAAAACTAGAAATATGGTCGAATATTATTTTCCAAAATAGAGCAGATACTAGTCTTTGAAACAAAGAAAGAAACCATTAAACAAGCTGAAAATTTGATCACATACACACATTTAGTTTCTACACAAAAATGAATAAAATTGAAAGATAAATAACAAACTTGGGAAGTTATCTACAAAAACAAAAACATATTATTATAGGAAAAGCATTGTTCAACATTGATATAAACAGAGAACATGCTAGCTGCGCAGCCTTGGGCAATTCTCTTCACCTCTCTGGGCCTGTTTCCTAATAAATAAAATGAAGACAGCAAGAGTGTTTATTAGGAGCATATTAGGTAACTCATGTAAAGCATTCAGATAGTGACGGCAAAGAGTAATGTTCCACAGAATGTAAGCTTCTGCTGTTGTCACTGTCGTTAGATGAAAATTCTAACGAAAAATTCAGGATACAGACATACTATTTATTTTAAAAAAGTATAAAAAATGTTTAACAGGCTGGGCAAGGTGGCTTACGTCTGTAATCCTAGCACTTTGGGAGGCCAAGGCGGGTGGATCATTTGAGGTCGGAGTTCGAGAACAGCCTGGCCAAGATGGTGAAACTCCACCTCTACTGAAAATACAAAAATTAGCTGGGCATGGTGGTGCACGCCTGTGATCCCAGCTACTCAGGAAGCTGAGGTAGGAGACTTGCTTGAACCTGGAAGGCAGAGGTTAAAGTGAGCTGAGACTGTGCCACTGCACTCCAGCCTGGGCAACAGAGCGAGACTCTGTCTCAAAAAAAAAAAAAAAAATTTAACAGAAGCATGAAAACTGTGTTAAGATATCACTTTCTTTATCATATTAGCAAAGATGAAAAATGATACTATTCAATGAAGGAATGAATATAATAAAAATCACTTCATACATTGCTATTGTAAGCTTATAGGTTGTTATGAAGTGAGTTCTTGTGTCCCTCCAAGGTTCAAGTGTTGAGAGGTTCCTAAGCCCTAATGTGTTGGTATTAGGAGGTCAGGCCTCTGGGAGCTAGGTAGTTTTAGTGGATGAGGTCATGATGGTAGAGCCCCGTGATGGGATTAGTGTTATTATAAGGAGAGGAAGAGACCAGAGCTCTCTTTCTTTCTGCCATATGAGAATATTCCAAGAAAGTAGCTGTTCGCAAGCTAAGAAGAAGGCATTCACCAAAAACCAAATTGGCCAACATCTTAATCTCAGACTTTCTAGCCTCCAGAAGTGAGAGAAATACATTTCTGTTGTTTAAGCCACCTAGTGAATAATATTTTGTTATAGAAGCTCAAGCTAAGACATATGGCTTTCTAGAAAGGAATTTTACACAATGGATTTAGAATTGTTATATTATTTTCTCTTTTTAACAAATAAGTCTTTTAGGAATATATCCTAAAGTAATAGATATTTGCACAAATATTGATATGTGTGCATATGGGTATATATATATTTATTAAATGTTATTATTTTAAGAACTTAACTGAAGTATCCAGTGTTTTTTATAATAGCTAAAACTCAAAAACAATTAAAGAGTCCAAAAACAGAAAAATAATTACATTGTGCTAATAGAATATTCACAGAGAGTGAAATTTTTGTAGATGTCGTAGTGAAATCGAAAATGCTTATGACAAATACTTTTTAAGCTGAACATCATATTTCTAGATGTATACATCACATCGCAAATAAAAGCTACACATATCAAGTAAAAACACACATAGGGATATAAGAATATTTTAGAATATTAACATTAGTTAACAGCATAATGAGCATATAGATGTTTTTTTAAATTTTATCTTTCTTTTACTTCTAAACTCTTCAGGTAACTGTGACTACTAATTAAAAATAAAAGTTCTAATTGATAAAAAAATGTTGAGGCTGTATTAAAAAATAGAAGTAAAAAGTGACTTTTGTGCATTTGAGTGTTATTTCTGGCACTGTCACATTCTGCATGACCTTGACAACATTACTTAACTTCTAATGCATCAGTTTTAAGAGACTGATATCATAGAGCCAGTGTACGGATTACCCCAGCTCATATATAGAGATTGGCAAATAGAATGCACTCAATTATTATTAATTACAACTAAACTAAAATTATATAATTTTCACAAATATTTTGTAGTCTCCAAAGCAATCTCTAAGACAATCTATTTCTTTATGATTTATGTATTTTGATGATCCAGTATTATCATTTTGAGCTCTGGTGTGTGAGTGCCACCCTGGAGGACATTTCTCAAGATTACTGTTTCAAAAATGTGTAGAGTCATCACAATGTACTGGGAGCTTTGTAAAAATACATAAGGCTGACTCCATCCCCAAGCCATGCTGGATAAGTTCTCATTCAGTTCATCCAGAACTATGTCTGAGAATTTATACATTTACAAAGTAACCCAGGTAATTCCATGAGATAAGAACCACTGTTCCAGATTCACCAAATACTGGGTAGAAGTTGTTAATTTTAAATAAATATACCCCTATTCTAAGTATCATGCAGAATGCTGAATTGTCAAACTAAAGAAATATAAACTGGAAGATTTAAATTCCCAGAACATTTAACCCGATGATTTTCCTTCACAGTAGAGGCCAGTGGCAAGGAGTTTTGCCCTAGACATGGTATCATCGGGTAGCACAAATAATTCATGAAAAATGAGTATGTTACTGAGGCAGTTTGTTTCTCAGGTTTTTCAGTCTAAAGAGTGTAATTACAGATTCAGTGAGGCCAGGAAGGCTGTGAGGGTATTGGGTGACAGGAGTTGCCAAGTGGGTGGGGGGGAGAAAGGGTAATGCTCCTTCCATAGCACCTTCTTCCCATAGATATTGTCAAGGACTCTCTCCCTGACCAAACATTAACTAGAATTCCCTGAGCCCTCTTTTCAACTAGGCCTTGGTTTGGTCCCATTCTTGGCCTGCTGAGCCTAGTTTTATCAAAGAATTCTACTAAGCCAATTCAGAGAGCTTCCCCCAACCCTTAACACCCAATCAAGTTCCTCTTCCCCTACTCCAGTGGCTTCTTAGACACTCAAAAATGTTTGATATTCAACTATTTCTAACTTTATTCATTTTTAGTTGACAAAAACCATGTGGATTTAATCCCTGCTTCTCTACACATTGGGAATCGCCAAGAATCTCTTTGTCAGGTTACACATTCCAAGGATACATCAATATAAGCCAGATTAAGGACAGTTGAATGAAATTTGAATTTAACTGTAGTAGTCCCGTGCATTAAGATTACCTCTGTTTGAGGATCATGCAAACAAACTTCTTAGCAGAAAATTTTCCCTCTGACAAAATGTGGTATCACATTAACAAGTCAAAAAGTTGAGTTCATCTATTGAAACTTGCCATGTGAAGCATAAGTTGTTTCTGTATTTATTATTTATTTGTATTATTATATTTTATTTATATTCATTAGACACCTAAACATAAAGACAATGATGATTACTACACACAGTTACTACCTCTAACTAGGTATTAGGTTTTCACATATTATACTCCAGATTTCCTGTTACAGAAATAGATTTATCTGCTCTAATATGTTGCCTCTGAAAAAAATAATTTTGTTTACATATTTTTATTTATAAAAATCTGTGTTCAGATTATTCAAGGAATATGCTTAGGCAGCCATCACATAGCAAAGCATGTGACGTCAGCTCTTCTGATATGTCTGAGGAAATTTTATAATACAAAAAAGTTTTAGCTGCTAACACTTTTAGAAAAATGGGTAAAGAAACGCATTGTTTTGTAAAACTATTTACAAAAATATTTTATAAAAATAATTATTTGAGAAAATATTTACTGAATGATTTTTAAAATTGTCCTTTCTATTGCTATTTCACTTGAAGTATATATTTGCCAACTAAACATTTACTTTAGTGACTCCTGTGCATTCTAGGCACCATGCTAAATGCTTTATATTAAAGGTGAAAAGGTAGGGCCTTTGTCTCATCCAAGCACATCATAAAGTATGCTTCATTGCACTCAGTGAACACCTGTGGCCACTCAGGATGTTTGCGGAGGAGACAGCAAGACTGAGAATGTTCAAGTGCTAACAGTATTGTGTGGTTTTTTTTAATTTAAAACATTTTGTTGTCAAATAAAGATTGAATATATTCAAGGTATATATTTGATATACATTATGTAATGATTATTATAACGATTTGATATACAAATACATTACGTAATTATTTGATTTGACATACATATACATTATGTAACGATTATCATAACCAAATTAACATAGCCATCACCAACTATGCTGTATATTTCATCCCTATAACATGTTCATCTTATAGCTAAAAATTTGTACCCTCTGACCGATTTCTCTCAGTCCTTGGCCCCTGGCAACCACCATTCTACTATCTGCTTCTGTAAGTTCAACTGCTTTAGATTCCACATATAAGTGAGATCATACAGTACTTGTCCTTTTGTGTCCGGCTTGTTTCACTTAGCATAATGTCCTCCAGGTTTATTCATGTTGTAGCAAATGGTAGAATTTCTTTCTTTTTTATGACTGAATAGTATTCCATTGTAAAATATACTATAATTTCTTTATCCATTCATCTGTCAGTGAACACTAAAGTTGTTTCTATATCTTGGGTATGCTGAGTAATGCTGCAGTGAACATGGGGGTACATATATCTCTTCCATATACTAATTTATTTCTTTTGGATATATGCCTCAAGATTAGATTGTTGGATTATATGGTGGTATTATTTTTAATTTTTTGAGGAAACTCCGTACTGTTTCCCATAATGGCTGTACCAATTTACATTCCCATAAATCATGTACATGGGTTTCCTTTTCTCCACATCGTTGTTATCCACACACTTGTTATCTCTTGTCTTTTTATAAAAGCCATCCTAACAAGTGTGAAATGATATCTCATTGTGGTTTTAATTTGTGTTTCTCTGATAATTAGTGATGTTGAGCACCTTTTTATATACCTGTTGTTCACTTTTTGTCTTCTTTGGGAAAATATCTGCTCAAGTCTTTTGCCCATTTTAAAAAACCAGGTTATTTGGATTTGTAGGGGTTTTGGGGGTGGGGGGTCGGTTTTGCAATTGAGTGGTGTGTACTTCTCATATATTTTAGGTATTAACCCCTTACCAGATACATGATGTGCAAATATTTTCTCCCATTTCATAGGTTGCTTTTTCATTTTGTTGTTACCTTTGCTGTGCAGGAGCTTTTTAGTTTGATATAGTCACATTTGTTTATTTTTGCTTTGGTTGTCTGTGTTTTTGATGTCCTATGGAAAAATCATTGCCAGGACCAATATCAAGGAGCTTTTTCCCTATGTTTTTATCTAGGAAGTTTATGGTTTCAGATCTAAAAGTTAAGTCTTTAGTGCATTTTTGAGTTTATTTTTGTATATGGTGTAAGAAAAGGGTACAATTTCATTATTTTGCATGTTGATATCCAGTTTTCTCAGCACCATTTATTGATTGTGCTTCTGATATTCTTTCATCTCTAACATTCTAAGATTATCTCATTCTTATTACCTCATTTATTTCAAAGTTTCTTACTTTTAAGGATGTTATTCTTCTTTGAGGGTTGAGGCTCATGACAATACACCATTTCTCTGGAAGATCCTGCATTGACTCTGTGGAGATTGTAGATAAAGTGGGTAGAATGTACTTTCAGTTTTTTGGAGAGAATTACTTCTCATGTTAAAGTCCAAGTGCTTATTCATTTTTCCATATGCTAAATCTGTCTGAATTTATTTATTGTCTACTCCTAACATGGTATTTATTTTATCAATGGATAAGTAAAAGCTGTAATTGGAGCAGGAGAAAGAAAATCTAACAAATGTAAACCCTCTTTTGAATTACTTTATCTATCACATTTGTATCTTAGTTTAATAGCTCTGGAGTCACATGGACATCTGCTTTACCATCACTCTTCCTTTTCTACATAAATTTATCTGAATTCTCAACTGATATTAAACAAATAGTTACTATTACAATTTACAAATCATAGTAGTAACTATTTATTTAAAATCAGTTGAACTCTAGATATTATTTATAACATAACAATCTCAGCAACCCTTCAGGATATTATATCTCCATCTCATAAAGACCTGAGAATCACAGAATATTCTAATTAAATCTCCCATATTGCTTTTTTACATACTTACACTTCACTCATATATTAGCATATATTAGCAACTCTTTATAGGTTTCCATGTTGGTCAATTGTTATGGGGCTTAAAATAATCAATCACTCAAACAGAAATTGAGTAAAATACACTGGGCTTACTGTTAAAGGAACAAAGGTATAAAATGCTTTAAAACCATGTTGCCAGTTTGGCCTTCGTTTTACATCCCTCTTACTTCTCTAAGAAAGTGACTTCTATAATCACTGCTATGGCTTTCACTACTTTATACTCCATTTGTCTTGGAATAGTTTATTGTTGGTTTGTCATCAGACTATGAGTAAAGTTGAAATTTTTTATATTTGCTATGTTGGATTTATGTACTCAATGTGCTTATCTATTGAGATTCTATAATGAGGAGGATGTGCACACTCCTTAAGCCATTGATTCAAGAGAGCCGGAATGGAAAAGAGGCTTTCAGAAAGTTTTGGCCTTTGTTACACACCTGGGCATCTCAATGGCTAATAAATGAGTGAATGAGAAGAAATCCCACTTCATCTCCTTTGCTGATAACAGCCACCCTGTTTTATTATTGTATTTAGGCTGTTCTGGCAAGGAGGAATAGGCACCAAGGTGAGAAGAAATAGCTTAGAGACGTTAACCTAGATAAAATTTTATGAAAACCTATTTCTTTTATCTGGACTGAGACACATCAGCTGTCAGCATGACACCAGCAGGAATCCTGAAGTTACCAAAATCCTGGACTTCTTTGAGCTAGATGGGTCTCTGCCTTCACTGTATTACCAGGTGATACAGAAGAGGCCACCATCACGCTGAGTATTTGTTGCCTGTGCCTGCTTTCCTGAGGAATTCTACACTTTCACTTTTCTGTAGGATGATTTATTGGGCACATTCCACCTCTACACTCTTAATTTACCATAGCTCAGGATCAAAATAGCTTTAGAAGCTCAGCTTGTTTCATGATCATGGGGAAGAAAATTCATTTTCACAAATTCTTTATACAGTTTTCTTGAATTCCAGCATAGTATCTAACTGTAGTGGTTGTAAGAGTCTTGACTTACTGTTTACTATTTTCCCTTTTAATACTTGTATGTGTGTTTGTGTGTGTGTGTAGTTTATCATCTTATCAATTATACTTGCCACTGAAAAAGAAGCTTAGTTGGCCAGGCATGGTGGCCCATGCCTGTAATCTGAGCCCTTTGGGAAGCCAAAGAGAGAGAATTACCTGAGGACCAGCCTGGACAACATAACGAGACCTCTCCATCTCCACAAAAATAAAAAATAAACTAAAAATTAGCTGGTTCATGCTATTACACTTTAGCCTGGGTGACAGAGCGAGACCTTGTCTCTATTTAAAAAAAAAAAAAAAGTAGCTGATACTGGAGTCAATTTCATCTGAACTCTGTTTTCAGGGCTTCAATTTTCAGATTCCTTCAGACAATTTTTTAAGAAGCCAGTTAAATGCTGGCTTTACACAGGTTCACAAAATGACACGGAGCCTTGCCCTTATTTGTATTTGTGATATTTGTCATGAAATTAGAATACACGAGTAGCAAAATTTGCCCATCAGTTAACTAACTGTATTAATATATCCACTACAGAAAGCTGTTCCTTTCTGAGTTACTTTTCCCATGGGGTTGGTTGGGTTTGCCCTTTTCCTTGCAGAGTTGTTATGTGGGTCTAGTAAATTAGAGAAGGGGGTGCTAGGTAAATGTAAAAACACTATAAAAATCTAGGACATTATAACTAATGCATCTTGTTTTCCAGATGTTTGGTAATACCTGGTCTGTTCAGTTGATACTTTATTAATATCTTAAACATTTGCTATCTCTAGATTCAAATTTGTTTACATTCCTGGCATAATTTTAATTTTTTGTATATACTTTAAATTTTAAAAAATCCAAATACTTTAAAAAAGGCTACTTACTCTGAGGAATATTTAAAGAAATACTATAATTTGGGAGAGTAATGATCATGCTGAGTCATTTCTTACTGAAAACTACCCTTAATATGACTGACTGATGGTCAGTGTCTCAGGCAGAAGCGCTATTAGAGTATTCTCAGGTCATATATTTGATTTGGAAATGTATTTCAATTTCACCAAATACTTTAATGAAATAATGGAAAGCATATTCGCCAAATTTGTAATTTGTCCACACCTAATAGAAACAAAACTCAAAATTTTGAAAGTTCTTTTTAACCCAAAAATATGGGCTTAGCTTAAAAAAGTGAAACAACAAAAATATATATAAATTTCTAGATGTGTTGCAAGTAATCAGAATGAGATAAATAAGATTATGCAACATCCAATGATATTTACTATAAGAGATAATTTTATTCTTACTAATTTTAATCTCAAATACTTAGACTACATTAATAGAAATTCAGCATCCGGGATATGAAACAAAAATAATACTCTACTATGTGTGTAACAACGTGCATTTTAAATGGTCTGCTCAAAAACTCTATTTCTAAGGCATTGGTTGAATGAACAATGGTTGAATAAACATAATCCACATGGTGGTATGTTAGTCAATTATAATAAAGAATAAGAAATATTTCTTTTATTAGGCCATATAATATCCCAGATATATTACTAAAATGAAAGAGAGTTGAGGAAAGTATATGGCACACTCTCTTTTATTTAAATAAATCAGAAGACATAAATATATATACATAAAATTTTAAAGATGGCTATTTATAAAGATGGCAATACAAGAGGCATGTATAGAACTTCTTTGAAGATATACTGCTTTAGATATTTAATTTTGAAATTTCTATTATTTTTATGAACATAAAACAAAATTGCATTTTAAAAAGGAAATCTCTAAAAATTGAAACTAAAACAAACAAATCTAAATTTGCATATTGTTGGTGATATATCAATATAGAAAGATGTAGTCTAAGTGAATTAAAGGAACATGATAATTTGCATATCTGTAGTGAATTATAGCATAAGCAGAAAAGATTTTTTTTCTTTTTTTTGAGACAGCATCTAGCTCTGTCTCCCCTGCTGGAGTGCAGTAGCCTGATCTTGGCTCACTCACTAAAACCTCCACCTCCTGGGTTCAAGCGATTCTCCTGCCTCAGCCACCTGAGTAACTGGAACTACAGGCACATGCCACCATGCCCAGATAATTTTTGAATTTTTTCATGGGGAAACAATAATTTTTGTATTTTTTCATGGAGATACAATAATTTTTGTGTTTTTTTTTTAATATTTAGAGATGCGGTTTTGCCATGTTGGTCAGGCTGGTCTCAAACTCCTGGCCTCAAGTGATCCACCTGCCTTGGCTTCCCAAAGTGCTGGGATTACAAGAATGAGCCATTATGCCTGGCCAGGACAAAAGAATTTAAAAACTCTTCTTCTTTAGTAGTTATATTGTAGATGGTAGGATATTGATGATATTTTTGCTTGAGATTTTTATTCTGCAATGTAGATTACAACAAGCAGCTAATTACATATATTCTATTTCTATTTTTCCTAGTGAAGATGTTCTCACTGATGCTAATAGCAACAATAACCACGATAATTGTGATACATCATATATGATTAAAACCATGAATTTATCAAATATTATTAAGAAGGTTAATCCTAGTGAAAAAATACATTATTCTGCAAACTACTAACTAAGCGATAAATTTAATCCTGCTTTCCTATATGCATTCTGTCACTGGAGAAGGGAAAAGTTGCTCTTTATAGAAATAGCTCAGCTATTAAGAATCAATGTTAAATTTAGAATATCATCATTTAGCAAATCCCATTTAATGAATGGCTTTAGTCATTAAACATGAACAGCTGCTAATATCACAGAAATAGAGACAACCAGACATCATATGTCTCCTGATGAAAGAATATTACATTACCTAAGAAGTATTATTGCCAAAAAAAAAATTGAACACAAATGAGATCAAGGCTGTAGATCCAACTTACAGAAAATAGACATCAGAGGTATAAGTTAAATTACACTGTATAAAACTACACAGCACAGATGACTGTTTCTTTAATAAATACCCTTGTAATATATTTGTTTCATACATATATGTGATAATTAGATATTTGAAGATAAGGTATTATGAATAATTTTAAGTGTGATATGAATATTGTGTTAGTTACCAAAGAAAAATCCCTTTATTTCAGAGCTATATACAGAAAGATTTGTGAGTGAAATTATTTCATGTCTGAAACATGTCCAAAATAATGTGGGCAAGAATGAGTAGGATATAGATGAAACAATATTGTCAATATTGGATATAAGTGTATAAAGATTTATATTATATTATAATTTTCCTGTTTTTGTACATGTAAAATTTTCAATCATCTATAAACATTTCCTGAAATATGGAACATCAAATTCTTTTAAACTTTCTTTAAAAACATGTGGAAATAAGAATTAGAATTAATGTGCATTAATTAACATGTGGATAATAAACATTCTTCAAGATACAAAATTCAGCTCTCAACAAAGAAAAGGAATCTCTAGATTACATAAATGCAGAGACAAGTGAAAACCAGAGAAGTCAAAATGGAACGCAACCGTAGGGCTATTGTCAGTGGAGGAGCAGGAAAGAATTCAACTTTAGTAACCTAAGAGTTTGAGTTAAATACTCATACTATGACAGAAGGTGAGGACCAGGACTTTTGTGCGCCTGGGATTTGGAAATGATGCCCCTTCATAAACTTTATCCCTGAGATTGGAATTTGGAAATGTTACCCCTTCATAAACTTTACCTATGAAAGACTCACAGAGAAAATTGTCTGCATCACAAGGAGTTGACAAAGCAGCTTGTCTGTCCTAATCTGGGATCTGGGTAACCAATAAAAATACAAAAGAGTATCTCACAGCCATGAGAAATTATATAAAGCCTGACTAGATATGTGTTCAAAACATTAAACAAAACATTACAAAACAAGAGAAAAATGCATCATAAAAAGGATCATCTAATAGGGAAATAGCATAATTAAAAATGCCAAAAATTTGGTAAAAGAGATCAACATCTACAAGAGAAAGTAAAATACACTTGTCTAAACTGATAAGCAAAGAAGTAATTCAGAAGTCCAAAGATCTACAAAAATATCCTGAAAAAGAAACAAATTAAAATTCTAAAAACTCCATGATAAAAAAAAGTCACTGATACTAAAACTGCCTAGATGGGATAATCAGCAGAGTAGACACAGCTGAAGAAAATGAAAATTATTGATTTGTGGTGAGAACACTTAACATTCTTTCTCATCATTTTTCAAGAATACAATATACCATCATTAAGTACAATAGTTATCATATTGTGCAATTTATTTTTGAATTTATTCCTTTTATCTAACTGTAATTTTCTGTGCTCTGACAATCATCTCCCCCTCTCACCAATCATCCCAAACTCTGGTAACCATCATTCCACTATTCTTTATTTCTATGGGATCGATTTTCTAAAAATTCCAATTCCTTTTTTTTTTTTTTGCAACAGAGTCTTTCTCTGTTGCCCAGGCTGGAGTGCAGTGGTGCAATCTCGGCTCACTGCAACCTCCACCTCCAGGTTCAAGCGATTCTCCTGCCTCAGCCTTCTGAGTAGCTGGGACTACAGGCTCCCACCACCACACCCAGCTAATTTTTGTATTTTCAGTAGAGACATGTTTCATTATGTTGGCCAGGATGGTCTTGATCTCCTGATCTCATGATCCACCCGCCTCAGTCTCCCAAAGTGCTGAGATTACAGGCATGAGCCACCATGTCTGGCCCTCCAATTCCATTTTTTTAAAAATGAGTGAGATATGCAGTATTTATATTTCTGTGCCTAGATTATTTCACTTAACATAATGTCCTCCAGGTTCATCCATGTCATTGCAAATGAGAGGATATGTTCATTGGACCTGGAGTGTGATGAGTAGCAAGTACCCTGGCCTACTCTATTAGTCCATTTTCACACTACTATCAAGAACTACCTGAGACTGGGTAATTTATAAAGAAAAGAGGTTTAATTTATTCACAGTTCTGCATTACTGGAAAGGCCTCAGGAAACTTACAATCATTATGGAAGACAAAGGAGAAGCAAGGCACATCTTACATGGTGGCAGGAGAGAGAAAGAGCAAAGGGGGAAGTGCCACAATTTTAAACCATCAGATATTCTGATAACTCACTCACTATCATGAAAATAGCATCAGGGAAACTGCTCCCATAATCCAATTACCTCCCACCAAGTGCCTCTCCTGACACATAGGGGTTACAATTCAAAATGAGATTTGGGTGTGGACACAGAGCCAAACCATATCACCTGCAAAGACATATTGCATGCCAGACGGTTGAAGACAAACCCTTCAAATATTCAGGGCCTGACATGTCAGTGAAGTTTTAAAAGTTTGATGATCTGGAGGATATCCTCTCCATGAATAGGATATGTTACTATATTGTGTATCCCATACCACTAAAACAACACAGCTTTTGGTCTATTGCTTTGGATTTCAGAGACAAGATACAACACACTTAAAACTAGTACTCTGACCCTTTTACTGTGTGACTGGAAAGGATTCCAGTTTTAGGTGGGACCCAGAGCAAGCATGGGCTCTGTGTCAGATTTAGGCTATGGTAAAAACTGTCTTACTACTCAGGCCATATAATCCAGTAGATCTGGGTAAACCAGAGGTACTCATCATAGACAAAGATGCCTTGTGGAGTCCCTGCCAGATCCCAGTAAGAAATTTTCAGACTATACTCTTGAGTTTGGGTGTAATTTCTTTTTCTTTTATAGCTGCCTGAAAAGCAGCTCCTGCTGGATTCCTGGGGCCTATTACAGCCTAAGTGCCGACTCCGACATCAGTGACTATGCAACTGGAACTGTCTATTGTAAATTGATATTGTCAGGTCTTCCAAGTCACATGGTTGGGCAGGAGCAGCACCCATCTTTCATATGTTGGAAATGATACATTTTATATGGTCCCTATGCAGGTCTAGAAGCTAGAAGTATATAACATAAATACTTGGCCCAAACCAATCATGTTGTTATCGTTTTTGCATTGTAAACTCTTTCAGCTCACACTTACAGCTTCATAAGGTGGTGGGTAAGGTATCTTCAATCAATGGACAAAGAAGAATAAAACTCTGTCCTGGTTCATAAATGCATCATCTCTAATGTTTGTGTGAATAAAAACATACTTCTGTTTCACACAATTTCACCTGTGATAGATAGATATTTTGAGGATAGCAATGAGGAAAACTTTTCTCAGGAAGTAGATCAGTGTATTTGTTCATTACGTCTAAGAAAAGTAGACTCAAGTAAAATTCTCTTTCTCCCTCTTTATAAATATATATGTGTGTGTATGTGTGTATGTAATACTCCTGGGTCATGATAAGTGTTTTGAGTTGTTGAATTGAGACCTCAAAGTAGCAATATTGGAAGATTAAGGACAAGAAAATCTGAGGCAGAAGCATGAGTATGAACCTCTGGAAATGGGCACAAAAGTCTTTGTGTCTCATGTCAGTGACTATCAGAGAAGCCATGGTAGAAGAGGGTCTCAGCCACCAGTTGGAGAGAATCACTTGACAGTGAGTATTAGCTAGCTTCTGCCTTCACACCCACCCATACTCCCTACTTGCTCAATAGGCTCATGAATATCCCAGCTATGGTGCTAGAAATAGACTACCCATGGGTCTTTCACTGAGACCAGTCAGGTGGAAATATAGCTGAGTACCATACTTCTTAGTGCAGTTACTAAACCCACACTATGGTGCTATTCCTTAAGGAGACCAGCCAGCCTCTTGTTGGCAAGTCAGTTATATCAAACCTCCTCCATCCTGGAAGGAACCACTGGGTTGTTCTTATTGAAATAGACTAATATTTCAAATACTAATCTGCTCTTTAGTCCATTATGCCTTTGCTGCCACCACTATCTAAGAGCTTATGCAGGGTCTGAATTACCAACATAGGATTCTATGCAACATAATCATCCACCAGGAAACTCATTTTGTAATAAAGGAGTTGTAACAATTGACACCGGATCCATTGTTACAATCGAACACATATTACATCATCTGGAAAAAGATAGATTGATAGAAACTTGGCATGGCCTGGTAAGGGCTTAGCTAAGGTGTAGGAAAAAGGTCATTAACTACAGGTTTGAGATATTCTTAAACAAGATGAAACTTTTGCTTTAATAGGTAAACTACGCTGGCTGGGCACAGTGGCTCACGCCTGTAATCCCAGCACTTTGGGAGGCTGAAGCAGGCAGATCTCTTCAGGTCAAGGGTTCTAGACCAGCCTGGCCAACATGGTGAAACCCCATCTCAACTAAAAATACAAAAATTAGCCAGGTGTGGTGGTGTACACCTGTAATCCCAGCTTCTCAGGAGGCTGAGGCAGGAGAATCACTTGAACCTGGGAGGCAGAGGTTGCAGTGAGCCAAGATCACGCCATTGTACTTTAGCCTGGGTGATAAAGGGAGACTCCATCTCAGAAAAAAAAAAAATCGAAATAAAAGAAAATATGCTAAGTCTACAAAACAAGAAGTGAAAGTTAGATTGACCCTTTTCCCCATCACTTTCTGGAACCTACTTGATAATCCAAGCTTCTCTTCCCTACAACTCTAGAATATTAGATAAGTGGTCTTTCCAGGTATACAAGTTACAGTGTTGTGACATGATACCATCAAGAGTTTCAGTGAATCTGATGTTCCCCTTCCTGTGTCCGTGTGTTCTCATTGTTCAATTCCCTCCTACGAGTGAGAACATGTGGTGTTTGGTTTTTTGTCCTTGTGACACCTTGCTGAGAATGATGGTTTCCAGCTTCATCCATGTCCTTACAAAGGACATGAACTCATCATTTTTTATGGCTGCAAGTATTCCATGGTGTATATGTGCCACATTTTCTTAATCCAGTCTATCATTGTTGGATATTTGGGTTGGTTCCAAGTCTTTGCTATTGTGAATAGTGCCGCAATAAACATACGTGTGCATGTGTCTTTATAGCAGCATGATTTAGGACTGTTGTTGGGTGGGGGGAGGGGGGAGGGATAACATTAGGAGATATATCTAATGCTAAATGACGAGTTAATGGGTGCAGCACACCAACATGGCACATGTATACATATGTAACAAACCTGCACATTGTGCACATGCACCCTAAAACTTAAAGTATAATAATAATAAAATAATAATAAAAAAAGAGTTTCAGTGAATCTAAAGCTTCAGCCACTATCTGGTTACTTATTCACACCAGTGGACAGTGGGCAAATAAGTCAATATTGTTCTTACACAATAGAGGTAAGGAAGAGTGTATTTCTATAAATCAGTAGCATCATCCATGTAATCTTTGGTGTTCTATTATCAGTGATAAAAGCAAATTTGCAATTGTATCAACATAGTCTGGCAAGATCAAGGCAATCAAAAATCAGGCACACAGCAATAAAAGTATGAATCACCAGTGCCCCCCGCCCCCACACCACTCCCCACTCCAAGCAAATAACCTTGATCAGCTGATATTCTGGCTATGGGTAAGTAAAATCTGGGTGGTGAAGAATAATATGATGACTTTAGTGTGTCCCATTAACTAAGTAAAAATAATTTAAGTACTTTTTATTAAGTATACTTAAATTAAGTAAATTATACTTAAATTAATAGCAACTTAGTGGTTGCTATTAATCATGAAGATATAAAGACATCTAATGGACACAGGGCAGAGGTAGTTGCAAATGGTTGTGATACACCACTCCGTGTTCACATTATCCACCTGGATTTAAGTATTTTTTTTTTTTTTTTTGCCAGCATTGCACACCAAATGTGTGGTTTGATCTCTCTCTCTCTGTCTCCCTCTTGCCATTTTACTTGTTTTCTAGGAATCTAAAGGCCACTCAGGTGGATAAAGTCTCCACTTAGAGGTTCAGAAGAGTTAACACTCATTAAGCAACCCTCAAAAATGCTCTTGTTTATGTATTTTTAAAACAGAACTTCTTAAAACTGTCTAGTTCCAAGCAGGTGAATTTTTATTATCATCAAAATTTCTCACTTTCCATTTTCCCCTGAACTTTTCCTGTACTTAATGAAGCAATATAATAGTAGTTTAATTCTAAGCCTCTCAAGTAGTAAGATATTATTATTTTCCTATGTTAGAAAAAAACAAATTTTAGAGCACAATATCGGTAATTCTGGTAATAGAAGCAAGGAGGAAATACATTATTAGTCAAAATAACAAGGTTAAAAAAAGTCTGGCAAAATTATATGGCAAAATCCTCATGATACTTTTTGCTTCAGGATGCTGTTGGCTTTCATAATGTGTTTTTTTCTTTTATTTTTAGAAAATCTAATATGTTTTCTCAGATATGGTTTGCATATGAGGAGTTATTTATGGTTTTTAGTTTTAGCCAAGCTTTAGAAGCCAAAGATCATTACACAAAGTGAGGCTTCTCTTTTGTCCCATTGCACCTCTTGATGATAACATTCAACATTCTATGAAGGAAGGCATCAAGAGTACTGGTAGAGTTGCAAGCTTTGGAATCACCCAGATGGATCCCCAAATACCAACATTCTAGTTGTCATCAGGTTTTAGCTTTTATAAAATGTGAATTTTTATAATCATTTTACAGTGCTGTTGAACACAGTTGTCTGGGTCTTAGCGTTCACAAAGCAGCAATAAGAAGACTGTTTTATTGTTGGGAGGATTATGTGAAAAACACCAGAGGAGCTTAATATATTATCTATGAAACACCAGACATGTTATAAAGATTGGAGAATTTCTCCCTCTATACCTGAGGAAGGCTGAAGAGGAGCCACTATGCATGACAATTCAGGTTGTTGAAAAGAATAACTATATGGAGGGCCATACATGGAGAGGACAACATAAACCACTGTACACGATGGATGTTGGCATATAAAGTCAATCACATGTAAAAGCTAAGTGGAAGGGTAACCTATACTTCATTGATAAAAAATATTATTTCTATTACATTTTAAAATTAATTTTGTTACTAAAATGTGACACCAGAACATACCGGGATCAGCCAGTGATCTGAAAACTGAGACTTCCTAAGATGATGATGTTGCTGAAGGCATAGGTTTGGTCTGGCCTTTACTACAAGCCTTTAATGCCTTCCATTTTCCTTAATTTTTGAGAAACTCATTAGGTTATAACCAATGGCTTGAAGGAGAATGAAAACTCAAATGAGATATTTCAGGAGAAGAAAACATAACCAACTTTAGAATTAAATAGGATTCCTGAAATATGTAGACCAACAAAATTACTTAAGGACTGTGCTTAAGAGCACTTTTACACTCTTGGTGGCAATGTAAATTAATACAACCACTATGGAAAACAGTATGGAGATTCCTTAAAAAACCTAAAAGTAGAAGTATTACTCAACCTAGCCATCCCACTACTGGGTATCTCCCCAAAGAAAATGAAGTCATTACATGAAAAAGACCCATGCACACACATGTTTATAGCAGCACAATTCACAATTGCAAAAATATGAAACCAACATAAGTGCCTGTCGACCGAGTAGAAAAGGAAATGTGTTATACCCATGACTACATGGAAACTGAACAACCTGCTCCTGAATGACTCTTGGATAAATAATGTAAATAAGGTAGAAATCAAGAAGTTCTTTGAAACTAATGAGAACAAAAGTACAGTGTACCAGCATCTCTGGGATGCAGCTAAAGCAGTGTTAAGAGGAAAATTTATAGCACTAAAATGCCTACATCAGAAAGCTAGAAAGATCTCAACTTAACTTCACATCACAAATAAAACAACTAGAGATTCAAAGTAAAAGAAAAAAAAAACCCAAAGCCAGCAGAAGACAAGAAATAACCAAGATCAGAGCTGAACTGAAGGAGATAGAGACATGAAAAACCCATCAGAAAATCAATGAATCCAGGCACTGATTATTTGAAAAAATTAATAAAATCGATAGACTTCTAACTAGACTAATAAAGTAAACAGTGATGATTCAAATAAACACAATCAGAAATAAGAGGGATAGCACCACTGACCCCACAGAAATGCAAACAACTATCAGACAATACTATAAACATCTCCATGCACATAAACTAGGAAGAAATGGATAATCTAGATTATCTAGAATCTAAAATGGATAATCTAGATTATCTAGAATCTAAAATGGAAAATCTAGAAGAAATGGACAAATTTCTGGACACATGCACCCTCCCAAGACTGAGCCAGGAAGAAATTGAATCCCTGAGTAGACAAATAACAAGTTCAGAAATTGAGGCAGAAATAAATAGCCTACCAACCAAAAAAAGCCCAGGACCAGACAGATTCACAGCCAAATTCTACCAGAGGTACAAAGAAGAGCTGGTACCAATTCTACTGAAACTATTCCAAAAAATAGAAAAGGTGGGACTCCTCCCTAACTCATTCTATGAGGCCAGCATTATTCTGATACAAAAACCTGGCAGAGACCCAAAACAAAAAAGAAAATTTCAGGTCAATATCCTTGATGAACATCGATGCAAAAATCTTCAACAAAATACTGGCCAACCAAATACAGACACACATCAAAGAGCTTATCAACAATGATCAAGTAGGCTTCATCCCTGGGATGCAAGGTTAGTTCAAAATATGCAAATCAATAAATGTGATCCATCACATAAACAGAACTAAAGACAAAAACCAGATAATTATCTCAATAGATGCAGAAAAGGCCTTCAATAAAACCCAACATTCCTTCATGTTAAAAACTCTCAATAAACTAGGTATTGAAGGAACATACCTCAAAATAATAAGTCATTTATGACAAACTCATAGCCAATATCATACTGAATGGGCAAAAGCTGGAGGCACTCCCCTTGAAAACTGGCACAAGACAGGGATGCCCTCTCTCACTTCTTCTATTCAACACAGTATTGGAAGTTCTGGCCAGGGCAATCAGGAAAGGGAAAAATAAAGGGTATTCAAATAGGGAGAGAGGAAGTGAAACTATCTTTGTTCGCAGATTACATGATCCTATATCTAGAAAATCCCATAATCTCAGCCTAAAAGCTTCTTAAGCTGATAAGCAACTTACGCAAAGTCTCAGGATACAAAATGAATGTGCAAAAATCCCTAGCATTCCTATACATGAAAAACAGGTTAGCTGAGAGCCAAATCACAAATAAACACCCATTCACAATTGGCACAAAAAGAATAAAATACTTAGGAATACAGCTAACAAGGAAAATTAAGGACCTCTTCAAGGAGAACTACAAACCACTGCTCAAAGAAATCAGAGATGACACAAACAAATGGAAAAACATTCCATGCTCATGGCTAGGAAGAATCAATATTGTGAAACTGGCCATGGTGACCAAAGCAATTTATAGATTCAATGCTAGTCCCATTAAACTAACATTGGCGTTCTTCACAGAATTACAAAAACATCTATTTTAAAATTCATATGAAACCAAAAAAGAGGCTAAATAGATAAGACAATTCTAAGTAGAAACAACAAAGCTGGAGGCATCACTCTACCAGACTTCAAACTATACTACAATGCTACAGTAACCAAAACAGCATGGTACTGGTACAAGAACAGACACATAGACCAATGGAACAGAATAGAGAACCCAGAAATAAGATTACACACCTACAACAATTTGATCTTTGACAAACCTGACCAAAACAAGCAATGGAGAAATAATTCCCTGTTTAATAAATGGTGCAGGGAGAACCAGCTAGCCATATGCAGAAAATTGAACTGGACCCTTTCCTTACCACCATATACAAAAAGTCAACTCAAGATGGATTAAACTTTTAAATATAAAACTCAAAATTCTAAAAACTCTAGAAGAAAATCTAGGCAATACCATTCAGGACATAGGCACAGGAAAAGATTTCATGACAAAAATGCCAAAAGCAATTGCAAAAAGCAAAAATTGACAAATGGAATCTAATTAAACTAAAACATGTCTGCACAGCAAAAGAAAGTATCATCAGAGCGAACAGACAATCTAGAGAATGGGAGAAAATTTTGCAATCTATCCACCTGACAAAGGTCTAATATTCAGCATCTACAAGGAACTTAAACAAATGTACAAGAAAACAAACAACCCCATTAAAAAGAGGGCAAAGGACATGAACAGACACTTTTTAAAAGACATACTTATGGCCAATCAAATATATGAATAAAAGCTCAACATCACTGGTCATTAGAGAAATGCAAATCAAAACCACATTGAAATACTATCTCACACCAGTCAGAATGACGATTATTAAAAAGTCAAAAAACAACAAATACTGATGAGGTTATGGAGAAAAAGGAAAGCTTTTATAGTGGGAGTGTAAACTAGTATAACCATTGTGGAAGACAGTGCAGAGATTCCTCAAATACCTAGAGACAGAAATACCATTTGACCCAGCAATCCAATTACTGGGTATCTACCCAAACGAATGTAAATCATTCTATGATAAAGACACATGCACACGTATGTTCATTGCAGCTCTATTCACAATAGCGATGACATGGAATCAACCTAAATGGCCATCAGCAACAGACTGGATAAATAAAATATGGTACATATACACTATGCAGTCATAAAAAGGAAAGAGATCATGTCCTTTGCAGGGACACAGAGGGAGCTAAAAGCCATTATCTGCGACAAACTAATGCAGGAACAGAAAACCAAATACCACATGTTCTCACTTGTAAGTGAGAGCTGAAAGATGAGAACACATGGACTTATAGTGGGGAAAAACATACATTGAGGTCTGCTGGAGCTTGGGAGTCAAGGGAGAGGGAGAGCATCAGGAAGAATACTAATGGATGCTGGGCTTAATACCTAGGTGATGGGTTGATCTGTGCAGCAAACCACCATGGCACACATTTACCTGTGTAACAAACCTGCACATCCTGCACATGTACCTCTGAACTTAAAAAAAAAAGCTGGAGGCAGTGGCATTAGTTCCTGGGGGTCTTCAGATCTCAGAGCAAGGGACTCATGCTGGACCCTAAACTCTATGAGAGACCACAAAGCAGCCTTAAATCCAAAGGAGTTTTACACGGGAAAAAAAAATTGCTGTGAGGAGTTATATTAAATAATTTTAGTGGTTGTTTTGAATGGGGTTGTCAGTAATTCCTATATTCTTTTTTATAACTATTTGTCCTTTTCAAATTCTCTACTATGAACTAAACTCTTAGTAGGTCTGTCAGCTTGAATATTATTATCTCTTGGAATCTCATTTCAAAAAATCTTTTAAATGGAAAGGATACAAGAGTAAAAATTCTTAGAACTTATGAAATGATAAAATGAGACTGTAATCATACAGTGCCTGGCATGTTGTGGTCACTCAATAAACACTGCTTTCCTCACCAAAAAAAAAAAAAAAAAAAAAAAAAAAGTAAAAAAATAAAAATAAAAAAATACTCCCCAAAAAAAAAAAAAAAAAAAAAAAAAAAAAAAGTGGTAATATATATATCATGGAATACTACTCAGCCATAAAAAGAAATGAAATAATATCTTTTCCAGCAACTTGGATGGAGCTGGAGGCCATTATTCTAAGTAAAGTAACTCAGGAATGGAAAACCAAATATCATAGGTTCTCACTTATAAGTGAGAGCTAAGCTGTGAGGATGCAAAGGTATGAGAATGATTTAATAGACTTTGGAGACTCAAGGACGGTGAGAAGTTTGGAAAGGGGGTGAGGGATAAAGTACTACACGTTGAGTACAGTGTACACTGCTCAGGTGATGGGTGCAGCAAAACCCCAATCACTACTAAAGAACTTACACATTTAACCAAAGATTATCTGTACCCCAAAAACTATTGAAGTAAAAATACTTAAATAAAAACTATTGAAATAAGAAGATCACACATTTTCTTGGAACTTTTCTCTTCCTACTTCTTTACTTTGTAAAGCAAAATTTACAGTTTGAATATTTATGGATGAGACAAAATATGTTTCCTTAGTGTCCTTGAGTGTCTGAAACTTATATCAAATAATTTGAAAACAAGATAGGCTGTATATTGTAAACTCGAAATAAGCAAAATTAAAAGTTGCATAGTAATGTTATGTAATATAAATCATGATAATATGGTAATATAAATATGAGCTATAGCACTATTGGAAGCTCATGATGCTTCCGGCCTGACTTATATTTAAGAGAATGTTATTGTACAATTTGTGGTTCATGGTAAACTTTCAAAACTTTCTTTATAAATAAATTTTCATGTGTTAACAAGATGTAAAACTACCTACAAATTAGAATGGGATTGCGAGCAAAACATTAGCCAATTTAGAAGGAAAAAATGACATCAAATAAGGTAAGATTAATCAAGTTTAAAAAAGTCATCTGATACTGTAGTATTACGAACCAATTTATTCAGTGTTGCTTACCACACTGAAAGCACTGTACAAAAATGAAAACTACTTGCCCAGAATTTTTACTGAGTTATGCTATGTTAATATATTATAATGATGTTTATTTGTATCTGGATTCAATTTCATGGGTATTTAAATTTTCCAACAATCTAATGTGTTTCTTGCTTTGAAAATGTGTCAAACCTACCAAATCATGCACAATCTGCAAGGAAATTTTAATTCAAATACAATGAGTACAAAAACAAAACTCTCAGCTTATTTTTCTCAGTGTATATTGAAGAGCTTATTAAGTATTGAAGGAAATATATTAATGAAGTATACAGTTAATAAAATCAGTATAAATGTCTGAAATAATGTTCATAATGAATAATTTTAGAATGTGTATCTAATTGTTGATTTAATTTGAAAGCTGAGAACCTAAGAAATTTTTACAGTTGATTTGAGTGTACATTGTCATTCACAATCCAAGTTCAAAGAATTATCTAGGGAAGTGTTTAAAAATACTGACACCTAGAACTTATCCCACCAACTAAATGTGAACCTCTAGTTAGGACCTCAGCATCTATATGTTTTAAAGCTCCCAAGATGACTCTACAATGCAGGCAAGATTGAAAATGAATGATGTAGATATTTTAGTTCTTCTAATGTTGCATGCATTTTCACTTTATGTTAAGGCAAGGGAATGCAAGGAAGATTCACTACTATGCAAGACACTTGACACATATAGGTCTAAAAAATAAATTGTCATAAAATAAATAAGTTGCCAAAATTTGTTAAAATTTTTGTGGCAAAAGCAATGGTTAGAAAAAGAAGTTTTGGAGACGGGCGAGGTGGCTCACGCCTGTAATCCCAGCACTTTGGGAGGCCGAGGGGGGCAGATCACGGGGTCAGGTGATCGAGACCATCCTGGCTAACATGGTGAAACTCTGTCTCTACTAAAAATACAAAAAATTAGCTGGGCGTGGTGGCGGGTGCCTGTAGTTCCAGCTACTCCAGAGGCTGAGGCAGGAGAATGGCGTGAACCCGGGAGGCAGAGCTTGCAGTGAACTGAGATCGGGCTACTGCACTCCAGCCTGGGCCACAGAGCGAGACTCCGTCTCAAAAAAAAAAGAAAGAAAAGAAAAGAAAAAGAAGTTTTGGAGAAGGAGTGGTGATTACTATAAAAGTTGCACACAAAAATGTGACTTAATCAATATTTGGGCAAGAACCTTGGCTGTTAAAATGATACAGTAACTTTTACAGTGGTGATGATAAATATTTAAGACCAATCATTAATTAACAAAAACTTTAAAAATGTTTGTAATAGAAAAGGAGTCTAGAATTGACAAATTTACTTGCTACCCAAAAGAATGTGCTGGCATGAATATTTGGAATGGGATAAGAAAGAAACCGTTTGAATTAATTTTATTTTACATATTGTGTCCAACTTTTAACTTTTTAATAACATCTCCCAAAGATAAACACTAAGGTAGTTAAGATTTAAAAAATAAGATTATTGAATATTTTATAATACTAAAATATCCACTGGAAAATTATTTTCTGCAAAGTAATAAAGACCCATTACTAAGGAAAGTGCTCACTAACATCTTCCAAAGTGATCATTTAATATCTAAGCAATTGGAATAATTATAAAATATATTTAATGATTTATTTATTTATTTTTTTTTTGAGACGGAGTCTCGCTCTGTTGCCCAGGCTTGAGTGCAGTGGCGCAATCTCGGCCCACTGCAAGCTCCACCTCCCGGGTTCACGCCATTCTCCTGCCTCAGCCTCTCTGAGTAGCTGGGACTACAGGTGCCCGCCATGACGCCCGGCTAATTTTTTGTATTTTTAGTAGAGACGGGGTTTCACCGTGGTCTCGATCTCCTGACCTTGTGATCCGCCCGCCTCGGCCTCCCAAAGTGCTGGGATTACAAGCGTGAGCCACCGCGCCCGGCCGATTTAATTTTAAAGTATATATATTTCTCATTATCCTGCAACCTTCCAAATCAGTTTAATTAAATGCTGATATTGTAATATGACCCATCAATGTCAAAAATCACACGACTCAACCTTCAGTTCCAAAATGGCAGCATAGAAGCAAACTGACTTCATTCTCCACCACAGAAAACCAAAGTCAAATAAACAACACCAAGATTATTACCATCAATATTTCAGAATCCAAATATGAAAATGAGACACTTTCTGAGGCTATCAAGAAGTGAAAAAACTTTTAGCAGATAGTAAGAGAAATGGATTTTCACATCTGCAACACCCCTCTTTCCATTCTGCCTCACACTAAGTGCACAGAAAATTTTCTACCAACTCATGATTTGTACACTGAAAAAAGTGAGACAGCCAGCTTCCCCACCATCCCGTGTCTCCTAGCAGGAGACCTGTCCTTGCCTCAACTCACAGGAAGTATTATAAGTGCTTATGAAGAGAAATACCCCTGAGAACACGCAGAGAAAAAGGAGGAGGCAAGACTACTTTTCTAGCCCTGAAAACTCTGCTTTGTATCTCAGCCAAAGGGAACTGTTCAGCCACACTATGCTATAGGAGGTTCATTCCACAGGTCCCTGGAAAAGAACCCCAAGCCAGCCTTTCCATACTGCTGGGATATTTTTTTGGCACCTTCACCATTTGTGAAGGGCGGTGCTTTGATTATTTACTACAGCCAAGGTGAACCTGGGCTTAAGACACTAGAGCTAGAAAGGAGGCAACCACCTAACAGTAAAGAAACTCTAAGCAAATATATCCATTAAAAAAAAAAAAACAAGCCAGACAGAGAAGACTGGAGTAAATATCTAATTCTTCCAGTAAAGACTTAGAAATACATCAACAAGAAATGACAGCAAACTGAGAAACATGATCTCTCCAAATGGACAAAGCAAAAAAAGTGACTGATTTGTGAGTTCTCTGATCAAAAATACAGTACTGCTGTGTGAAGGAAACTCAGTGATCTTCAAGGTAACACAGGAAAGCAATTCAGAAATTTATCAGATAAATTTAACAAAGAGATTAAAATAATTTTAAAAATCAAACAGAAATATTATAACTGAGAAATGCATTTGCTGAGCTCAAAAATTCCTTACTCTCATAGCATAATGGATCAAGCAAAGAAAAAACATCAGTGAGCTCAAAGACAGACTATTTTAAAATACATAGTCAAAGGAGAAAAAAATAAAAGACTAAAAAGAAGCAAAGATTACCGACAAGATATGGAAAGTTATCTCAAAAGACCAGATCTAAGAATGATTGGCGTTCAAGAGGGAGTTGAGCAAGACCAAGAGGTAGAACTATTATTCAAAGAAACAATAACAAAAAACTTTCCAAAACTTGAGAAAGATATAAATATCCAGGAACAAGAAGGCCAGAGAATTCCAAACAGATTTGACCCAAAGAAGACTACCACAATGCACACAATAATCAAACTCTCAAAGAGGACCCTAAAAACAATAAGAGAAAAGAAGCAAATAACATATAAAGGAGCTCTAATTCTGGCAACAGTCTTCTCAATGGAAACCATACAGGCCAGGAGGGAGTGGCACAAAATTTTCAAACTGCTGAAAGAAAAACAAACAAACAAAAAACACCACCCAAGAATGCTGTATCTAGCAAAGTTATCCTTGAAATATGAAGGAAAGCTAGTCTTTTCCAGGCAAACAAAAGCTGAGAGAATTAACCACCACTAGATCCATTTTATAAAATGTTAAAGGGAGTTCTTCAATCTGATGAAAAGAAACAAGAATGTGAAGAAAACGCATAAAACATTGAAGGTGTAAAAACTACTGGTAAATTAAGTACATAGACAAACCCAGAATACTCTAATAGTGTAATTGTGGTGTGCAATCCACTAGTAACACTTGTATCTCTAGTATGAAGCTCAAAAGACAAACCTATCAAAAGTAGTAATAGCTACAGCAACGTTTTAAGAGATAGGTGATATAAAAATGTGTAAATTGAGAAAATTAAAAGTCAAAATGTGGGGGAATAAAATTATAGTGTAAATTCTTTTTTTTCCCTTAGTTTTGTTTTTTACATTCTTTGTGATCCAAGACAAGCTACCACTTCTTTAAAATAATGTGTTGTATCTTTAGGGGTTTTTTTGTAAGCCTTATGGTAGCCACCATGCAAAAACTTGTAACAGATTCACTAAAAATAAAAAGCAATGAGCAGAGAAAAATAAAAACATACTACCAGAGAAAATTACTTTACCATAAA
Source organism: Hylobates moloch (assembly GCF_009828535.3). NCBI lineage: Eukaryota > Metazoa > Chordata > Mammalia > Primates > Hylobatidae > Hylobates > Hylobates moloch. The sequence continues at coordinate 51,713,754 of NW_026652279.1, forward strand.
ATAAGACAAAAAGAAAGAAATGAGATACAAAACGACCAGAAAGCAAACAATAAATGACAGTAGTAAGTTATTACTTATCAATAATAACACTAAATGTAAATGGACTCAATGCTCCAATGAAAAGGCATAGAATGGCTGAATAAATAAAGAAACAAGACCCGACTATTTACTGCCTAAAGAATACTCACTTCAGTTATAAAAACACAAGTAGATTGATAGTGAAGGGATGAGAAAAGGTATTATATGCAACTAGAAGCCAAAAAGGAGCAGAAATAGCTATACTTATTTTAGACAAAAAAGAGTACAAATCAAAGACCATAAAAAGAGACTAAGAAGGTCACTTTATAATGATAAAGACGTCAATTATAAATATCTACGAATCCAACACAGGAGCTCTTAAGTATATAAAGCAAACATTAATAGAGCAAAGGAGTCAGAGTGCAATACAAAAATAGTAGGGTACTTTAACTCCCCACTCTTTGTAATGAACAGATCACCTAGACAGAAAATTAACAAAGAAAAATTAAAGTTCAACTATATGCTAGACCTAATAGGCTTAACTGACATTTGTGGACCATTTCACTCAACTGCTGCAGAATACACACTCTTTTCATCAGCACATGGAACATTCAACAATGTAGATCATATCTTAGGCCATAAAACAAGTCTGAATACATTTTTAAAAGTAGAAACCATAACAAGTAACTTTTTGACTACAATTGAATAACATTGGAAATGAATCACAGGAGGAACCTTGGACTTCATGAACACATGGAAATTAAAGAGCACTCTCCTGAAAAAAAATTAAGACAGTTAAAAAATTTCTTAAAAAAAAAAAATGGAAATAACGCATACCAAAATCTGTAGGATACAGCAAAAGCAGTACTAAGAGGGAAGTTTATGGCAACAAACACCTGCATCAAAAAAGTAGAGACTTCAAATACACAACCTAATGATATACCTCAAAGGACTAGAAGATCAAGAACAAACTCTTTGGGAGGCCAAGGCGGGTGGATCACGAGGTCAGGAGATCGAGACCATCCTGGCTAAGATGGTGAAACCCCGTCTCTATTAAAAAAAATACAAAAAATTAGCCAGGCGAGGTGGCGGGCGCCTGTAGTCCCAGCTATGCGGGAGGCTGAGGCAGGAGAATGGCGTGAACCCCCGGGGGCGGAGCCTGCAGTGAGCCGAGATGGCGCCACTGCACTCCAGCCTGGGTGAAAGAGCGAGACTCCGTCTCAAAAAAAAAAAAAAAAAAGAACAAACTAAACACAACATTGAGACACATCTAGTGTTAGAGCAGTAGCATAGGATTATTGTAAACTCTAATCTGTAGTTTACATTTCAAACTAGCTAGAAGGAAATAATTTGAATATTTCTAGCATTAAGAAAACACAGATCCCGTTTCTACTAAAAATACAAAAAATTAGCCAGGTGTGGTGGCGGGCACCTGTAGTCCCAGCTACTCGGGAGGCTGAGGCAGGAGAATGGCATGAACCCGGGAGGCGGAGCTTGCAGTGAGCAGAGATCGCACCACTGCACTCCAGCCTGGGTGACAGAGTGAGAATCTGCCTAAAAAAAAAAAAAAAAAAAAGAAAAGAAAACACAGATATTTAAGGTGATGGATACCCCAAGTACACTAATTTGATCTTTACAAATTATATGAATGTATTAATTTATCACATATACTTTGAAACTAGGTACACCTATTATGCCTAAATTTTTAAAAAAAGAAAAGAAAAACTACTAATTGTAAAGATTTATGTATGAAATGAGATTTCAGAAATTTCATGCAACCAACATAAAATATAGAAATAATTAGGCAACAAAACAATCTAAGGTTTAAAATGTTTACTGTAAGTGGCAGCATGAGAGGTCTAAACCAGCGCTACCCAAACTTACTGATCGGCAGATGACACTTTGAATAGCACAGGTCTAAACAATGCAACTGCCTAGATAAGACTAAAAAATCACCTGGTTTCTTTTTTTTAAGTTGGTTTCTGATAGATGTATACAACTTTTTATCCAACAATTACAATGTGTAAAGTTATCTTAAGAAAACAGTAACAAGTCAGTGGAAACTTTAATGAAACAAAGCCAAGAATTATACTTTATATTATGCTAATCTTATAAGTAACATAGTCCAAGGAAAGGAGAGGAAAGAAATTCTGAGGGATCATTTTCCAGGACAAGGAAACACAGAGTGGGAGACCGCAATGGATACATTTTTCACATAATTTTATGTGTCAATTTTCCTGAGCCATGGTTCAGATTTTTCTGTAAGGTTGTTTTTTGAATGAGATGAACATTTGAATCATGGAATTTGAGTAAGAAAGATTGCTCTCCATAATGTGGACAAGTATAATTTAATCCAATTTATTGAAAGTCTGAATGGAACAGAAAACTGATCTCCTTCTAGCAAGAAGAAATTCTCCAACAGATGACCTTCGGACTTGAAACACATCAGCTATTCCAGGAAGTGCCAGATCACCCTGCAGATTTTGGGTTCACCAGCCTCTATAATCCCATGAGCCAATTCCTTAAATAAATATATCTGTATATAGACATATACATCCTATATGTCTGTTTCTCTGGAGAACCTTGACTGATATATCTGTAATTAAAAATTCTTCCCTATTTACAAGATATGGGTAAATTAAACATAATGTAAAATTCATTTTAATCATATGTTTTACCTGTTCAGAAGGCATATGGCAAAAACAAAGCTTAGAGTCAGAAAAAGACACATTAATTAGAGGAAAGAAGCAATACTTTAGGCTAAAATTAAAAATCATACATCCTTCATGTGGGTTATATGCTTATTTCTTTAGGACAATGACAGTGACTGGCTTTTATTTAAGAACATATCTAATAAGTGGTGAACTATGAGGCACAGTACTCTCTCATCATGTTGGGGATCACTGATTCTTGTTATAGACATTGTAGTCTACCATGGTATTCGTTAATGATATAAAATAATATTGTCAGTAAAAAATCTAAAATTACAATGTACATGACTAATAAAGACAATAAGGCTACTCTGAAACCATTCAGTAACCAGATTAGTCTTTGAAAACTGAAGGCTTGATTCTTCAATAATTTTAATGTGAGGATCTTAAGTTCTAAAGGAGCTTTAAAGGTTACCTGATATAACATTTCATCTGGTACTTGAGTCTCCTCTATGACATTTCTCCTAAACTCTGCTTATCCGTGCTTATTGACAAAAGCCACCCTACAGGAAATCTGCTAATATATTAAAATTTGTCTCCCTTTCTCTATTTACCCTACTTTTCTCCTTTTGGGACATACAAAATAAACATATTCCTTATTTCAGTAGTTCAAATATTTGAAGACAGTCTGAAAAAGATCAGAAGTCATAAGGCAGGCAAGTATTTCCAGCTTTCCATTATCTAAAATAGCTCTCTTAATGTGGCCTTATAGATTGTGGACTTCCCTCTTATTCTTAGACTTTATAACAGAGTAGCTCAATGAATGTTTTTCTGATAGTGAAGCTTATTTTTTTTAAATTTATTGAGTGGGATGATGTACACAAAACTTTTGGTGTTACGGATATGGCATTGTAGTTAATGATGGCAGATATAGGACACAGTATGGGAGAAAGGCAGATCCTTCTGAGAAATACAAGCTACTTTAGTTAAAAATCAGAAGGACATCTTTGTTAACATTTCATTCTTCAGAAGAAATTTTCCGTTTGTTGAAATCTGTTGTCAAATAACATAGAGAGTAGTATATTGCATGTGCTTTTTACACAGAAGATAATACCTCTAATTGTATTTAATTATAAATAAATGTGCCAAATGTTCTCTAAATTAACTCAGAATGAAAGCATGCCTCCCCCTGAATGAGCTGAAATAGATAAGGGAAATTGTAAGTTTATCTTATTAGTTGGTTTCAACCCATAAATTCAAGAATAGAATAGTGTTAGACATTTTACCAAACTACATCTTACATTCCTTTGAACAAGACTGAACCCTATTTTTTAAATTTTTATTTAATATTTCAAGTGTGTTCATATTCTAAGATATAAATGCAGCTAGACAAGTCATAGCTGCAGCAGCCAAAAGTCAGGATAACATTTATTAAAAATATTGTGATTGAGTTATTTATATATTTACAAAAAGAAGAGGAGATAAATAAAAAGATTACAGGCTACAGAATTATGGCAATATTACAAAAATCCCCAGGGAACAACTGAACAGACAGTGGAACATCTTCACACCTGTCACTGAGACAGCCACTCAATTTAGTGCATACATATGTGCAAAATTTATGAAATAAAGTGCACTTAGCCAATATGCAACCGATTGTACCACAAGGAAAATTACCTAAACAAATAAAATGATTCTTTAAAAGTTAATTAGTTTAAATAAAATTAGAGTATTTTTTTCTCTCCAAAGCTAATGTCTCTTAATGTAACTACTACTTTACTAGCTACATTACCGGAATCTCATGAAAAACTAACAGCTGGGTACATTTGAGGGATAAAGAGGAAAATGTTTAATATGATCATTTTAAATGTCAAAGTCTTATCAAGTTCTAAAGGCAACAGCCACAGGAGGCAACAAAAATGCTTGATAAGGGTCAAGAAACTGGTGTTTCTACTTTTATTAAATAAGACGTTTTGATTCCATGAATGATATTTTTGTCCTATTTTTCTTCCAGAAGGAATAAACTAAACAAGCTTGACTTTGCCCATTTGACAGATAAAAAACTCATGCAAATCACATGAAATAAAGCAATGTAGGTAAAGTACAGTCATGAGAAGAGCTATTATAGCCTTTGTGAGTTTCTATAGTAAGAATGTTACGATTGGATGAAAACAAAAATATTCTTCACTCTTTGCCTCACCAGTCAACAATCCTGCCTGGTATTGTCTATGTCTTCATGTTTCTTTTTTAAAAATCAGTTAATAAACAGGCTTCTTCATCCATCCATACTGCATTGTTATGATGTACTAACAACCAAAAAAAAAAAAAAAAACCCACAAAAAACCCATGAGAGCTATAAAGAAAAGAAAAGCAGGAGCTGCACGTGGAGGTTGAGCATTTGGAGGGAACAGAAGTGTCATATGACAGAAGTTTCACACATCTCCAAGACCTCTTCCCAATGTCTTACCTGCATTGATGAGGTTAGATGACAGAGGAGAACAGAAAGGTCATATTCTGTAAACATTTAGCATGTAACTATAATTTTGATAGACATTCAACTGTTTTCATAAACATATCTCTCTCCTTTAGAAGCATAATTATGCTTGTTTATACCTTAATTGCAGACTTTATTATATTTTTATTAAGTAGTAAATTAAAAAAGATACAGTGAAATTAAGATTCACCTAGATAAGTATTTTGTAGAGAAGTTAACCCTGATCTGGACTTTCAATTAGAGAGGGTATTCATGGACGTGAGAGTGAAGGGCATTCTGGAAAGAAGGGCCAGCATGATCAAAGGCATAGAGGCTAGGGATAAAAAAGACTATTTGTAAAAGGAAAAAAAAAAGGGAAAAGGAAGGGAAATTAGTATTTACTGAATGTCTAGAATGTTTCAAAAATTTTAATAGGTGCTTCCATGCGTTATGTAACTTAATAATCACAAAAACTTTGTTAACATTTCATTATCCTCCATTACAGTGAAGATAATCATACACCAGTGAGTTATTTAATCTCCACATTTTGAAGATAAGAAGTATGACTATTTAGAATTTACAATACACATGTGAAGGTAGAAAGAAGCTAAAAATGTTTACTAAATTATAGAAGCCATTGATTGCTGTATTCATTCTCTATGGCTGTGTAATAAATTATCACAACTTTAGTGGTTAAGACAACACACATTTATTGTCTCACAATTTCTTTGGCTTAGGAGCCTGGGCACAGCTTGACTGACTTATCTGTCTAGGGTCTCAACAGCCTGTTCAAGGTTTCAGTCAGTTGCATTCTTACCTGGAGGCTCAATTGGGGAAGAACGCAGTGTCCCACTCACATAGTTGTTGGTACTATTCAGTTTCTTACAGCTCTTAAAACTGAACATCAGTTGCTTTTGCTGACTATCGGCTATAAGTCACCCTGAGCTCCTAGTGCCCACCCTCAACTTCTAGAGACCCACCACAAGTCCTTGCTATATGGGTGCTCCTATTATGACCATTTACTTCATTAGACACCAGAAAGAATCTCTAGAGTAATTATACTAGCAAAATAATACATAATCATGAAAATAACTGGCCATGATCTTTGACATATACCATTGTTTGGGAGCAAGTTACAGATGCTGCTCACATTTAAGAGAAGGGAATAATACATGCATGAGCACCAATTGGTAGAGATAAAGTAAGGTACACCCTAGTGTCTGTCTGCCATGATTACCATCATAATCAAACTAAGATTGACTCTAGTAAAATATAAACTTATAAAAGATTTTTGAGTAAGGGAGTTAAATAATCAGAACTGTGCTGAAAGAAGAAGAAAATTAGAGTTTGCTTCTAAATAGAAATAGGAAGATTCAAGAAATAAAACTTGAAAGCATTGTCTTGATTGCCTTTATAATATTAGCCATAACTCATGGGGTGATCCCAAATCTATTCTCTTCTGGCCATTTGCAAATTGAGGGGCACCATACATTGCCTATGTGATGCCCATTCTAATGTGAAGAATTAACACCATCTCCTTCCAGTGTGTCTCAATGGCAATAAATAACAAGAGTAAGAAAGGCAATAAAGAAATATGGCATGCTCCCTTGAGAGACTCCTGGTTGCTAAGATGCATGATGCCTTGAGAATCCTGCATTGTTTAAATTTTGCACAGTGGTTTAGTTTGCAAACTGGTCTGTGGGGCTAAATATGACCCAAGGAAAGTAGCAACTTACAGAGAAAGTGATGTGAAATTTAACCAGGGGAAAACCACAGATAAAGTCTATGACTAGGTTTCCAGGCAAGAGAATAAAGTGTTTAAATTTACCAGAGGAAGACACAGAGTGAAATCAGCTAAGGAACTGATTAACCTAATCATAAACCAAGCATGTGGCAACTATACTGATAATTGCACTCCAGTGAGTCACTTATAATGCCATTACAGTGCACATTAGTCACCCTGCAGCCCTACTTCCCCAAAATATACTGCACATCGCCAGTGTAACAGCTGTTCTCTGCTTTGTAAAAGTTATAAATGTTGTGGATACAAAGAAGAATAAAATATATACTTTCTTGCATTCTGCTAGCCTGACTGGTTGTAGCAGCTCAGTATTTTCTATCATAAATAAATATAGCTCCATAGAGATCCTCAATTTTTATAGATGTTCGGGATTTTTAAAAAAAATGCTTTCAAACATTAATTTGATTATTTTGGTTGCTATTACTCAGTGTAATCTTGCAGTGGCAGGAAGTATAGTGAGACTAATGGGAATAGGTCTTTAATGGAAACGATGTCGGACCACTAAAGTCACCTCCATTTTGGGGGATGTTTCTTAGTGAAGTTGCTGACATGAAGTAAAACAATTATCTAGAATCCTCAGAAAGATGATATAAAGGCCTATATAATTCTGCAGGTGTGAAATAACTATGAAATGTAATCTCCATCTGAGATGAGAGCCAAGTCTTGAACATAAAGTTCATTCATTCAACAAATGTTATTTGTGATCCTAACCATTATACACTCTATTATACATGGGAGTTTCAAAAGAATAAAACAATTAAACATGGTGGTCTTTATTCTCAAGAACTTATAATTTAGTGGCAATGATAAGCATGCAAATGAATTATGAAAACAAAATGTAGCTATATTTCTAGGAAGGATGCACATAGTTCAGCAAAGTCAAGTCTGCCTGCTATCGATAGGAAAATTTCAGAAAACAGTTGATATTTGAACTGGATTTGAAGGAAAAATATGGGTTTGACAGAATAGGAAAGAAAGAAAAAAGAAAGGTAACATTTCTCATGCTGTTTGGGACACGGAAAAAGATATTCGTTTACATAATCTCATTTAATTCTTGTATCAGATTGTCAATGCCTGCCCTAAATCATCCGTTAGGCTTTTCTTGGTTAACTGCCAGTTGCCGGTTTCTGCATATCTATGCCTGAAGCTTTCATTCCATAACCAGGAAAGGCAGTTATTTCTCCTTATTTTAAGGGAATGAAAGCTAAAAGGAGTAGATCTAAAACTGAAAACACTTGGGAGATGGTATAGAAATATGTCAGCTCCCTGTTCTCCAGGTGGTATAATTGCAAGGTTTACTTTTTTCACAAAATCTGTACTAGTTTCTGTTGCTGCTGGAACTAAAAAGCATACTAAGTAGCTAAAAAAAAAAAAAAAAAAAAAAAAAAACACACACACACACACATTGATTATCTTACAATTCTGGAATTCAGAAGTCCAAACAGGTCTTACTGAACTCAATTCAAGGTGTTAGTAGAGCTACATCTCTTCTGATTGCTCTGAAGGAGAATTATCTCCTTGTTTTTTCTTGCTTCTAGAGGATGCCCACATTCCTTGACTCAACGTCCACACCATTTCTCCTCTGCTTCTATCATAAACACACACACACACACAAAACACACACACACAAAACACACACACATATGTGTATGGAGATATATATATATATATATATATATATAAATGAATACATACATGTATGTATATATATAACATGTGGGGTGGGAGAGTTAAATTGCCTAGGGTGGTCTCGATTCCCTAATCTCAAGCAATCCTCTTGCCTTCCAAGCAGTTGGGACTACAGGCATGCACCACTATGCCTGGCTGTCTCCTCATATTATCATATTTACAAACATTTCCCTGCAGGACTAAGCCCACTGTAGTAGTATCAAACCACTGGTTTGATATTGCAGTTCTTATAAGCAGCCCTCCTTTCCTTGTATGGTTTTCTTCCCTTGTGGTGTTTCTGATACTTTTCCCCAAAAAATTAACTATTTGTACTGAAATAAATATTACAACTAGAAAAATCCAAACTGAGACAGAACCTATGTTGAGGGCATTGTAAATATTTTTGTAATGATAGGGAAATAAAATGAAGAGAGACTAAATAGCTTCTTCAGATTTTCATAGCTAAAAACTATGAAGCTTACTTTAAGGTATTTACTTCATGCGCATACCATTCTGTTGTTTATTATTAATATAATAGTTGGAGCAATAGCTTCAATAGAAATAGTAATAGCAATGATACTACTAATAATTATGATTATTAACAAACACAACAGGTATTAGCCTTCCCTCCAAGTCCCTAAAGTCCACTGTATCATTCTTCTGCCTTTGTGTCCTCATAGCTTAGCTCCCACGTATCAGTGAGAACATGCAATGTTTGGTTTTCCCTTCTTGAGTTACTTCACTTAGAACAATAGTCTCCAATCTCATCTAGGTCACTGCAAACGCTGCTAATTCATTCCTTTTAATGGCTGAGTAGTATTCCATCATATATATATATATTGATATACATATATGATGTATATATTTATAGATATATAGATATATAAACTGTGATATATGTGTGTGTGTGTATATATCCATATATATATATATCACAGTTTCCTTATCCACTCATTGATTGATGGGCATTTGGACTGGTTCCATATTTTTGCAATTGCAAATTGTGCTGCTATGATTATGTGTGTGCAAGCATCTTTTTCATATAATGACTTCTTTTCCTCTGGGTAGATACCCAGTAGTGGGATTGCTGGATTAAATGGTAGTTCTACTTTTAGTTCTTTAAGGAATCTCCACACTGTTTTCCATAGTGGTTGTGTTAGTTTCCATTCCCACCAGCAGTGTAGAAGTATTACCTATCACCGCATCCATGCCAACATCTACTGTTTTTTTTTTATTTTTTGATCACAGTCATTCTTGCAGGAATAAGGTGGTATCGCATTGTGGTTTTGATTTGCATTTCCCTGATCATTAGTGATATTGAGCATTTTTTCACATTTTTGTTGGTGTTTCCTATATCTTCTTTTGAGAATTATCTATTCATGTTCTTAGCCTACTTTTTGATGGGATTGTTTGTTTTTTTCTTGCTTATTTATTTGAGTTCCTGGTAGATTCTGGATATTAGTCCTTTGTTGGATGATAGACAGTAGACTTTCCCCTATTCTGTGGGTTGTCTGTTTACCCTACTCTAATTTAGTTAAGTACCAGCTATTTATCTTTGTTTTTATTGCATTTGCTTTCTCCTTCTTGGTCATGAAACCCTTGCCTAAGCCAATGTCAAGAGGGGTTTTCCAATGTTGTCTTCTAAAATTTGTATAGTTTCAGGTCAGATTTGAGTCCTTAATCAATCTTGAGTAGATTTTTGTATGAGGCGAGAGATGAGGATCCAGTTTTATTCTCCTACGTGTGGCTAGCCAATTATCCCACCACAATTTGTTGAAAAGGGTGTCCTTTCCCCATTTTATATTTTTGTTTGCTTTGGTGAAGATCAGTTGGCTGTAAGTATTTGGGTTTATTTCTGGGTTCTCCATTCTGTTCCATTGGTCTATGTACCTATTTTTATACCAGTATCACGCTGTTTTGGTGACTATGGCCTTAGAGTATAGTTTGAAATCAGGTAGTGTTGATACCTACAGATTTGTTCTTTTTGCTTTGGCTATGTGGGCTCTTTTTTGGTTTTATATGAATTTTATAATTGTTTTTCCCAATTCTGTGAAGAATGATGATGGTACTTTGATGGGGATTGCATTGAATTTATAGATTGCTTTTGGCAGTATGGTCATTTCCACAATATGAATTCTACCCATTTATGAGCATGGGTTGTGTTTCCATTTGTTTGTGTCATCTAGACTTTTATCAGCAGTGTTTTGTAGTTTTCCATGTAGAGGTCTTTTGCCTCGTTGGTTAGGTATATTCCAGAGTTGGTTTTGTGTTTGTTTTCGTTTTTGCAGCTATTGTAAAGGGGGTTGAGTTCTTGATTTGATACTCTGCTCAGTTGCCGTTTGTGTATAGAAGAGTTACTGATTTGTGTACATTAATCTTGTATCCAGACACACTGCTGAATTCTTCTATCAATTCTAGGAGCTTTCTGGAAAAGGCTTCAGGATTTTTGAGGTAACCAATCATATTGTGAGCAAACAGTGACAGTTTGACTTCCTTCTTACCAATTTGGATGCCCTTTATTTCTTTCTCTTGTCTGATTGCTCTGGCTAGGACTTCCAGTACTATGTGGTAGAAGAGTCTGAGAGTGAGCATCCTTGTCTTGTTCCAGTTCTGGAGGGAATTATTTCAACATTTCTCCTTTCAGTATTCAGTTGGCTATGGGTTTGTCATAGATGATTTCTATTTCATTGAGCTATGTGCCTTGTATGCTGATTTTGCTGAGAGTTTTAATCACAAAGCGATGCTGGATTTTTTTGAATGCTTTTTCTGCATCTATTGAGATGGTCATGTGATTTTTGTTTTTAATTCTGTTTTTGTGGTGTATCACATTTATTGACTTGAGTATGTTAAACCATCCCTGTATCCCTGGTATGAAACCCACTTGATCACGGTGGATTATTTTTTTGATACATTGTTGAATTAGGTTAACTAGTATTTTGTTAAGGATTTTAGCATCTGTGTTCATCAAAAATACTAGTCTGTAGACTGGGAGGCTAGGCCCATCTCTCATCTTCATGTTTTTCTGCCTGCTTTATATTTGCTGGCAGCTGATTAGATGGTGCCCATAAGATTAAGGGTGGATCTGCTTTTCCCAGCCCACTGACTCAAATGTTAATCTCTTTTGGCAACACCCTCACAGACACACCCAGGATCAATACTGCATCCTTCAATCCAATCAAACTGACACTCAGTATTAACCATCACCGGTTCCAAAAAAGCTAAAATAGCAAAATGAGAAATTAAACTATGAAACTCATTTTACTTCTGTTTCTGCATCTCGAAACACATGTATTATGGTATAGTTAAAAAAAAACAGAAAGATGACTTTGGATTGGGATATTTGAAGATGAGGTTCTTCCCCTAAGAAGTTATTCATAATGACTTAAGATCACATTCATGTTATTGACTTTTTGATATATTTTTCTCTACATAATATTTTTCTGCAATACACACATGTAGCCATGTAGCCATTCCACCTTTCTACCTAGCACTTGAAGCAACCTGTACATCTCTTGAACATTTTTTTTTTTTTGAGATGGAGTCTCTCCCTCTGGCCCCCAGGCTGGACTGCAGTGGCGCCATCTCAGCTCACTGCAACCTCTGCCTCCCAGGTTCAAGCAATTCTCTGCCTCAGCCTCCCGAGTAGCTGGGATTATAGGCACCCTCCACCATGCCTGGCTAAGTTTTGTATTTTTAGTAGAGATGGGGTTTCACCATCTTGGCCAGGCTGGTCTTGAACTCCTGACCTCGTGATCCACCCACCTTGGCTTCCCAAAGTGCTGGGATTACAGGCGTGTGCCACTGCACCTGGCCTGAACTTCTTTTTTCTTTACTATAGGCTTTAAAATGTGTCTCACCAGGTTGTATGACCAACTCCTTCTTGACTCACAAATCTATTTCAGTGAAATTCTTACTTTTTTTTTACTTTACAAACATGTCAATGTCTAGAATTTTATGTTTCCAAGAATGCATAACTTTATAAAATATGTAGACTGTGTCAACAAATCTGCCTTAGATACCATATATAAGAGACTACAGTTACCTATGTGATACCAAAGCCTTATAAAACGGAAATATCAAGGCACTAGAGAGGGCAACCCAATGAGTTATTGAAGGGTGCAGTTTCAGTTTCTAGCTATGTCAGAATATAGTTGTATTAGTTCATGTTTACAATGTTTTAATCTTTTTTTTTTTTTTTTTTTTTTTTTGAGACGGAGTCTGGCTCTGTCACCCAGGCTGGAGTGCAGTGGCGCAATCTCGGCTCACTGCACGCTCCGCCTCCCGGGTTCACACCATTCTCCTGCCTCAGCCTCTCCGAGTAGCTGGGACTACAGGCGCCCGCCACCACGCCCGGCTAATTTTTTTGTATTTTTAGTAGAGACGGGGTTTCACCGTGGTCTCAATCTCCTGACCTCGTGATCCGCCCGCCTCGGCCTCCCAAAGTGCTGGGATTACAAGCGTGAGCCACCGCGCCCGGCCAATGTTTTGATCTTTTAGAGGAGTGGTGTGATGTGTCAGGTGTGGGGACTGAGAATGTCATAGATTTTGACTTATAATCCCTGTATCTCTAATGCTCCATAATGCTTCACTTCTATCTAATTCTGACTCTGAATATCTGTTCCTCATACTTCTTTTACCCACTTCTCCCATTATCACTGTTTAACTGTCCTGTGCCATATGAGATTGAAGTAAAATTATTTTGAAACTAGGCTCAAGAAAGAGAAAAGTTATCATTGTAAACCAACATACTTACTGTTATTAGAGTTGGGGTGAGAGAAATGTGTATCTATGTGTGTATCATATCTATGTATCTATATGCATAAATCTGTATTTATCTAATCTATTTTTCTATTGAGAGAGAGTGTGTGTGAAAAAAGAAAGAAAAAGAGAACGACAGTGAAAAAAAAGAGACCTACTATTTGATAGCATAATAAGGTAACTATAGTCAGTAATAATGTAATTGTATGTTTTAAGATAGCTTAAAGGATGTAATTGAATTGTTTTAACTCAAAGGATTAATGCTTGAGAAGACAAATACTCCATTCTCCATGATGTGTGCTTATTTCACATTGCGTGCCTGTGTCAAAACATCTCATGTATCTCATAAATATACGCACCTATTATGTACCCACAAAATTGTATAAAATAATTTTCAAAAAATTTTAAAAAGATAACTGGAGGCAAACAATCCGCCCCCCCCCCCCCACACACAAAAGGTGCTCAAACTGTAGCTTCACCTATGGTATGTAGATTGAGTTATGAGGTAGAATATAACAAAAACAATAAAGTTCACTCTGTAACGTGTCTCTGTACCCAAAGTTGTCTCCCATTCAACAACTGCAAATATGTTCACAAGTTAAAAAGGACAGGTACTCTAGATTAGATACTACATAGTGGGATTTTTTTCCTTCAACTTTTAAGTTCCCGGGTACATGAGCAGGATGTTCAGGCTTGTTACATAGGTAAAGGTGTGCCATGGTGGTTTGCTGCACAGATCAACCAATCATCTAGGTATTAAGCCCAGCATTCATCAGCTATTTTTCCTGGTGCTCTCCTGCCTCCCACCCCCATCCTCCCCAACAGGCCCCAGTGTGTGCTGTCCCACCATGTCTCTATGTATTCTCATTATTCAGCTTCCACCTATAAGTGAGAGTATCTGGTGTTTGCTTTTCTGTTCCTGTGTTAGTTTGCTGAGGATAACCGTTGATACTACATAGTTTTAATCAGATTTGCAGTCCTCAGGAACAATGCTAACGTCCTTCTCTCTATACCCATTCAAGGACTTGAGTGGGATGAAGGGTGCGAGTGGTTCAGAACTTAGGGTTTTAAATTGTATCTGTTACAGATGTTTGAGGTTTGGGTGGAGCAATCAAGGGAAGAAAGAATGAGAGAAAGACGTAGATGGAGCTAAACCAAGTTCCATTCAAAAATGTGGGGGGAAAATGCTCTACTTTAGCAAGACAACAGTAATTTTGTTCATTGTCAAGAAACTTGTGTTATTTATGATGCTCCATAACTGTTGGATTTTGAAATTTAAAAAAAAATCAGAAATTTAAAAAATTTTCTTGATATTATCTATTGAAATTTTCTTCTCTTGATAATCTCTGCAGAACTTGTTTCTATAAAGGTGTTTCTAAACGTAGGGTAAAATTTTAAGCAAATATATCATTAAATAGCCTTTGTACCATGTTTTGACCACATTTGCACTGAATGTGATTTGGATTTATTTATGACCTCCTTTACTTTCACTGCCCCAGTCTTTTGAGAGATAATTATAATTGGTATTCAAAATATCATAGTTAATACTATTGAGATTTTTTTAGCCATTATAGTGATTTATAATTTACAAAGCTGTTTACATATGTTATTCTATTTCATCTTCACTTAAGTTCATTGAGGCGGATAGAGACTATTATTTTCCTTTTACAGAAAAAATTACCGGAGAAATCAGAAAGATTAAATAACTCAGGTAAAATTTTCAGGGTCAGAATGCAGATCTGATAATATAATTAGTGACCCTTAGACAATAACAATGTGCTTTTGTGAAGAGTCAGAAAAATTTACATTAGGAGCCAGCTTTTGAAAGGTACTGGCTGTGTGAGCTTGGCCAAATAATTAAACCCTGTGAGCCTCAGTTTTATTGACTGCCAAGTAGAAATAATAATAACTACCTTGCGGAAATGTTGTGAATGTAAGAATACTATACTTAAAGCAAATAGCAGATGCATGGCACCTATTACATAACCAATGAATTGTAGTTTATTTTTACCACTCCTCCTATAGAACATATGCTAGTGTGTGTATTCTTGACATTTAAAATTTTGCATGTTAGGCTGCTTAGTGTGGAGCTCCATTTCCTCCCAACAATGAGGTTTTAATGAGATAAGCCTAGAGGAAAAGCTTTCAGCTTTGACAATTTTATAACAGAGGAACAACTTTTCTGAAAACATGCAGCTGAAAAATCTGTAACTAGACGGCTGGGGTAAATTTTCAAAAAATGTTTAAGTGTCAAAAAGTACAACGGAGTAAAGAGCTATACTATGTCTTAGAAATATTACGGTCTCAGAAATCCTGACATTTCTTGATTCTGAAGGTGCTCACACAGATACCCAGAGTGGATCCAGTGAAGGGACTAAGCAGCAAGGTCCTTGGACTCACAATTGATGGAGAAACCATTCTGGTCCTGGGGCAGTGGGTGAGGTGAGAGAAGTGATTACCCCAGCTCAGGGGCTGAAAAAAGTAGAAACTCTTCCAACACCTTTAGTGTTGCTGGAAATGTGGAACATACTCTTCAGTTTCTTTCCTTTTAATAAAAGCTAAAATGCTTCGTAGGCATTGTGTTCAATATATTTGAAAAGACAGCTATTTTCTTCCTTCCTGACTGTCTAAAAGAATTTTCACATGTTGCTCAAACAGAATAGGGAAGTACGTTGGGCACAATAATACAAGTGTTTCTCATTTTTAATTAATTAATTAATATTGAAAAACTAACAAGGGAGGACTGAAGTAAACAGAAGTTGGATATTCAGTGAAAGGGAATCCTCAGTGACTCACACCACATAAACACAATAAAAATCTTGAGCAGTAGCAGCCCAGATACTCATCAAAAACAACAGAAGAAAAATCTGAAAGCAGTATCATTTTGACATTATAAAAAAAGTTTCTCAGGTAGAATTGGCAGCCTTGGACTAAAAGGCATTGAATTAATGTTCCCAGATCTTAGCTTGTATTCATTTATCTTAGAAAATAACAGAATTAAGAAAAAAAAACTTTACTTTTCTGAAATATTTCCTTATGCATTCTCTTCTCTAGATACCATTTCACATACTACCACCCTTTAATTCATTTGTATATTGACAGTCCTTAACATCTTCACTTGGTATATACCTTGTGCCATTATTTAATTAAAGCATAATTATAGGATATTGACATAATAAAACATTCAAATGAGTGGGCCATTTATTTCCAAATGTAAAGCATTTGGACTCAGCTGTGCAAGGGAAAGCAATCTCTTTCAATGAAAACACCACAGGCTTGGGGAATAATAGTTATCTTCAGAAATGACATAAACACATTGACTTTGAAAGGTCAGGAATATTTAGTCTCTCTCATTTACAGAAGGACAGAAATTTCTGATTATAAAGATAATTTAAATGTGCTTTGTTGACTTAAATAACAAGATAGTCAAGATTTTTTATATCTTTCAGAAATGACAAGACAGGCAATAAAACTATGAAGCTAGAAGTGTTCTGTTGCAAATACTGGGTTAGCAGTCAGCACATATGTACCAGCAATCGAGGATGTCTATATATATATATATATAGATATAGATATAGATAAATATAGATATAGACATATTTACAGATATATACACACACTAAACTAATCTTCTCTGTTTATATACAAATTTTTGTGTCAGAAGCAGTTTCCAACACATTGGAATGGATAATTGTTGGAGTGACATCCTTGAATAAGACAGAGGAATCCATGGTCAACATCATTCAGTATAAGAGAATATCTAAGTGGAAAATTTATCTAGAATAATATTTACAGTTGATAACAGAAGGGAAGCCAGAGTGTGTAGGTACAGATGCTGGTAGGAGGGTAGATGTGGCAGTGGCATACCATGTCTTGAGTTTTCTCAACAAGGTGGAAAGCAAGGACACATCTGACAGAAAGAGAACTATTTGACCTCAATGCGTAAAGCAATGTTTTTGGTTTTACTTTTATTCCCACTCCAGTTCCATACTAAGTTTATTGCTAGATATGTTGTTTTTTTCTCATCCACACCAGTTAAAATCCCTTTAAAAAATCTTCCTAAATGACTAAATGCATTTGCTGTTCTGGTAGTAAATATCCTCATAGGGAACTACAGCAACAGAGAAGCCAAAGCAATATTGGAATTCAGCCATAAACGTCAGGAAACCCTCTAAACTTTCTGACTCTGCATTCTTTTCAAAAGTGGCAACTTTCAACAGTGGGTGAACATTGGGGTGCCTGGCAATAATTGTTCAAGGTGAACAGAACAAAGAAGGCAGGAAAACATTGCGGAGGCACTGTTGCTCAACAGGACATGCCTCTTCAAAAAAGTCCTTCTCTCTCTTTTTGTTTTCCCAGTGTTGGTCAAGTTGGCAGAAGTACCAAAATAACATTATAACCTGAGATAGGCCCTGTGCTGCTTCATTTATTTACACTATTAGCAGCATAGAATTTAACTCTTCTGACCCCAGACGTAACTGCAGCCACCAATAGAAAATGATTCTATTTTAGCATTGCTCAGGAAGTGAGGCTACAGATAGACATTCAAATACATTTCAGAAACAAATATAGCACTGTTTCCTCTGAAATAAATTAAATGAAAATTAGTTTTTGCCTTGTTTCTGTAAAGCTTCCATGTTACTGGGTACTTTGAAGTAACAGTGGAAATATTCATCCTCAATTTAAGAAAAAAAATATGTTTTCTGGGTTTCAAAACAGCCTTTGTGCTAAGAGCAAAACCGAAAGATGACTGCTTGTATGTTCTTTCTTTTTCTAATTTCTAATTTTGTTTAAGATTTTTAAAGAAAGATTATTGTCTCTGGCCCAATACTCACTGCAAAACACTATTGTGTTCCATGTTCTGCTAACAATTGGGTCAAAGGAGAGAAATAACATGTATCTTCATCACTGACAGCTATAAAGAAGCAAAATTTATCTGTTAAATCCCACTCTATCATAATACCTCCATATATTTGCATATTCTTAGATGACTGGTCTAATGGGAAGTACTCTAATTGCATCACTATTCATTTTTAACCAGCTTTTTAGCTTAATCATTGCATATAGATGTGTATGATTGAACATAAAATATAAGTATTCAATGCATAATTATTAATAAAAAGGAAAGTAGAACTTGACTTCTACTGGCCCATTACTTATCTTTAACTTTACACTATTGGTATTTTTTTAAAGTTCAAATATGTAATTTTCAGTTTCAGGTAAAGATTAAAAGAAATTTTACACCACATGAGATGAGTCAAAAGGAGAAAAACACTTACATTTACTTATGAATCATCAATGACCTTTCAAAAAATGTGTTTTTAAACATCTATACTGATACTTTTGTGGCTAAGCCACAATTGAGGAGGAATAAAGTGTCTGAATTAACCTAATCTGTAATTTGAAGAATTATAAGAATTTCATGTAAATGTTAATGTCTATTTCTGCCATTTGGATAAATTTGCCATTATTTCAATGTGCTACATCAATTCATGACTCTGGGATACACCAGGAATTGTGTGTGTAAATGTGAGTCTGTGTGTGCATATTTCTATGTGGATTCTAAAATGTGGATTAGAACTCTTCACTATAAATCTTGTGGAATACATAACTTGTCATTTCTTGGATTGCCTTCAGTTACCATAAATGTTCATTTATTCTTTTTATTTTTTAGATAAACTTCTGATTTTTTTCTTTTACAGACAGTGTCTGAGGCAGTGTCTAACTTTGGTGAATATCTTATGCATGTTAGAGTAAGGGAGGACTTACTCAAAGAGGAGAAGAAAACATAATTGCGAAATGACTTAATCCAACTCCCTTGACAGTATCCCATGCATTGCTTCTAAATGTCCTTAGCAAAATAATAAACAAGTTTTTTGTAGTACATTGTAATTTCTCACAATAATTATTTTATTGCCCTTCTATGTTTAGCAATTTTTTCTTATTTAAATTGTTTTTCTCCACAAACAACCTCTTCCCTAACTCTTTTTGCCCCTGAATTCATTTATGGAAAGCATAATGTGTGTTCATTTTCATTTCTTGATCATCTCTCTTCCCATTTTTTTCATGTAAAGCCTGTTCTCTTGTTCATTTTTTAAATATAAATTCTCTTGCCTTATGTTTCTTGTCTCAGGTTCTAAGTTATACAGAGAAGAAGGGAAGGAGAGAGGAGAACTGCTTTCTTTTTCACTCATTCAACTGCCAAGGCACTATTCTTGTTTTTTTTTTTTTAATATTCATTGTGTAATTTGACTTATATAACTAATATATGGAGTATACAGTATAGTTCCCATTTCCTGGATTGAAAAAAATTGAATTGTGAAAAGATAATTCATCCAAGTTACATGTACTTGTATATGTATATTGATACATATACAAGTATAAGTGCATGTAATAAGTGGATAAAATAGAATTGACTTGTCAAAGTTCATTCATCTCACTTCATCACTCTATCATTATCACTAGAAAGAATTTGGTCATAATCCACTTGACCTAGGTATTTCCATTCCCAACAGGGCCTCCCTTGCTGGTGTTCCTGTTTAGCATTCCTGGGACCTCCTCTTCCAGACATTACTGCTGCCAGATAATTGAGGCTTGGAACCTCCAGGTGTCAGAGAGTGATGCACTTTTGAAACCCTCCAGGTGATAAAAATCAGGTGTGTTTGATCTGTGACAAAGAAATGTTCCTCTTCATTTTATCATTTTACTTTTCCAAATCGATACCCAAACAGTGTCACTCATGCCTTAATATTGCCATAGAAGTTTTCTTTTAGCAAAACTTTTCTTCAAACAATTAAGGGTAAACATAAACTCATAGATATTTGGGCTTGGCAACAAATCTGAGTGACCATTGCCACATTAAAAACTAAGATTCTATATGGGTCATATTTGTTCTTTTCTCTTACAATGTATATTCTTTTTATATTCTTTTTTATTTTTATTATACTTTAAGTTCTGGGGTACATGTGCAGAATGTGCAGGTTTGTTACATAGGTATACATGTGCCATGGTGATCTGCTGCACCCATCAACCTGTCATCTACATTAGGTATTTCTCCTAATGTTATCCCTCCCCTAGCCCCCCATCCCCTGACATGCCCTGGTGTGTGATTGTCCCCTCCCTATGTCCGTGTGTTCTCATTGTTCAACTCCCACTTATGATTGAGAAGACGCAGTGTTTGGCTTTTTGTTCTTATGTTAGTTTTCTGAGAATGATGGTTTCTAGCATCATCCATGTCCCTGCAAAGGACATGAACTCATCCTTTTTTATGGCTGCATAGTATTCCATGGCATATATGTGCCACATTTTCTTTATCCAGTATATCATTAATGAGCATTTGGGTTGGATCCAAGTCTTTGCTATTGTGAACACTGCTGCAATAAACATACGTGTGCATGTGTCTTTATAGTAGAATGATTTATAATACTTTGGGTATATACACAGTAATGGGATTGCTGGGTTAAACAGTATTGCTAGTTCTAGATCTTTGAGGAATCGCCACACTGTCTTCCACAATGGTTGAACTAATTTACACACCCACCAACAGTGTAAAAGTGTTCCTACTTCTCCACATCCTCCCTAGCATCTGTTGTTTCCTGACTTTTTAATGATCGCCCTTCTAATTGGCATGATAAGGTATCTCACTGTGGCTTTGATTTGCATTTCTCTAATGACCAGTGATGATGAGCATTTTTTCGTATGTTTGTTGGCTGCATAAATTTCTTCTTTTGAGAAGTGTCTGTTCATATCCTCTGCCAACTTTTTGATGAGGTTGTTTGTTTTTTTCTTGTAAATTTGTTTAAGTTCTTTGTAGATTCTGGATATTAGCCCTTTGTCAGATTGATAGATTGCAAAAATTTTCTCCCATTCTGTAGGTTGCCTGTTCACTCTGATGTTAGTTTCTTTTGCTGTGCAGAAGCTCTTTAATTTAATCAGATCCCATTTGTCTATTTTGGCTTTTGTTGCCATTGCTTTTGCTGTTTTAGTCATGAAGTCTTTGCCCATGCCTATTTCCTGAATAGTATTGCCTAGGATTTCTTCTAGGCCTTTTTTGTCTCCTTTGATCTTTGTTGGTTTAAAGTCTGTTTTATCAGAGACTAGGATTGCAACCCTTGCTTTTTTTTTACTTTCCATTTGCTTAATGAATATTCCTCCATCCCTTTATTTTGAGCCTGTGTGTGTCTTTGCACATAAGATGGGTCTGCTGAATACAGCTCACCAATGGGTCTTGACTCTTTCCAATTTGCCAGTCTGTGTCTTTTAAGTGAGGGCACTTAGCCCATTTACATTTAAGGTTAATATTGTTATATGTAAATTTGATCCTGTCATTATGATGCTAGCTGGTTATTTTTGTCCATTAGTTGATGCAGTTTCTTCATAGTCTCGATGGTCTTTACAATTTGGTATGTTTCTGCAGTGGCTGGTACCAGGTGTTCCTTTTCATGCTTAGTGCTTCCTTTAGGAGCTCTTGTAGGGCAGGCCTGGTGGCAACAAAATCTCTCAGTATTTCCTTGTCTGTAAAGGATTTTATTTCTCCTTCGCTTATGAAGCTTAGTTTGGCTGGATATAAAGTTCTAGGTTGAAATTCTTGTCTTTAAGAATGTTGAGTATTGGCCCCCACTCTCTTCTGGCTTGTAGGGTTTCTGCTGAGAGATCTGCTGTTAGTCTGACGGGCTTCCCTTTGTGGGTAACCCAACCTTTCTCTCTGCTGCCCTTAACATTTTTTCCTTCATTTCAACCTTGCTGAATCTGAGGATTATGTGTCTTGAGATTGTTCTTCTCAAAGAGTATCTTTGTGGTGTTCTCCTCTTACAGTGTATTTTCTAACAGTCTAACAGATTCCTCAGTCTCCATGTAAATATGCTTCAGGTAAGACATGTATCTCGTATCTGTCACTTACAATAAAAATTATTAATGATAACTTATTACATAATGTTCTATGATAGTTGCAGTTTTAAATTATAAAGTTGGGAAATATAATTATTAGCTATGATGAATCTCTAGTAGATCTAGAACCAGGTTTCAGGTTTCTGAAACTTTTTTTTTAAGATCCATAGACAAAAAGCAACTCAGGAATAAATCACGGCTCATTCTGTGTGGGAAATCCCTAGATAGGCTCCTTCCCTCTGAGACAGAAATCTGCCAGGATCTTATTATTTCTTCAGGAAATAATAAGTATAAAGAAATCAAATAAATTGTAAAAGAGAGTTAGGAAGGTCACTTATATACCAGAAACCATAAGTATCAGGTAGTATATTTTGTTTTTGTTTAAATTAAGTCATTGATTCCAATCTCTGACAACTCCGTAGCTGATTTATCTATGTCCTAATCAAAGAGCAATTAAATCATCCTGTGCAGTAAATTATCATTAGTTAATTATACATCATATGGTTGTCTTTATGGGTTCAACTTTAAGAACTGTTAGTATAATTGATAAAACAATCTTTAATATCAAATATGCAAAAATAGATGGAACAATTGCTAGGCTAAAAGATCATAGGAGTTAAAGATAGCCAAATACACCTGTACTTAGAGAAAGGCATTGTGACACTTGTTTGTTTGTTTTTTTTGGTGTCTCAAAAGCCATAATTCACATAATCTCACACTGCTTTTCCACAACACTTCTCCCACAAGTTCTCTGCAAGGAAAGACTAAGCCTTTGTATTCTATTTACAGACCACAGGTCATCAGCACACAGCTTTTCCTTTCATCTGAAACCAATACACTTCAGTATATATGGGGCACTCAGCATGAGAGATGGAAGGGATTGACAGCGTTGTACCTCTGTGTGTGCTCATAGAACCAAAAATGTGTTGCTGTTTTGAGTTTGGGAGACATTTCTCATACATTTTAAAGTAACTTTTCAGGTAGTATCTTGTGAAATAAGTGTCCTAGAAAATGTCTCAGCATATCTACCTTTAGGACTATCGGAACTAGTTGTGACTACTTGGAGAATAAATGCTGGGATATTGGAATTAATTAATGAAGGAAGAGGATAAGGAGATTGCTAACCTCTTGATGTATGCTTCAGAGGGTAGTGTGGATGTGGGGGCTGAGGTAACTCATCCAGAAGCTGGAAAGAATCAAGGTGCTTTGGCTTCATCTTGGTAGAATTTAAGAAAAATAATAATATTGAGTGGGGCTCTGTGATGTGAAGGCATTATTCATATACCCTAATTCTTAGGTATAGAGAAACTTTCATAAATTTATTAACATTTTCATTAATAATTTTATTTATTTATTTATTCATCCATTTTTACTTTGAGCTCATTGACTAAGTTACAAAACAAATCATATAGTTGCTCAAGTTAAAAACCTGTGTGCCATTTCTTATTTCTCCGTTTCTTTCTGTCCTCCCCTACATTAAGTTTCCTAATTTCTGTATCTACAGTCCATATAAAATTCTGTTTGTGTTTCTCCATTCCCACTGGCATTATCTTCATCCACACCCCATCACTTCTTAACTGTAATACTACAGTATCCCCTTCACTAGTCTTCTTGCCTCTTTGTAAAATAATCAGTCTGATTGCTCTGCAGGAAACAGATTCAAAAAAAAAAAAATTAGGTTGTATCCATTTCCCCTTTAAACCTTTTGGCCCACATGGTGCTTTAGTAAACATATTCTATGGCCTTTAAGATTACGCATGATCTATATCACAGATATGTTTTAAATATCCTTTAGAAATTTTCACTAGCTAGACTATTCTTATCCTTCAAGTCTGACTTCAAACATCACCATCGTCTCTAGGAAACTTTGATCATCACCCCAGCCTGCAATAGCCTCCCACGCTCAGCTTCTTTCATCATATCTCTTTGTTTATATATTTCCTTCTGATTTTTAATCGCCATCTTCCAACAGCTTGTCACTTTTATGTGCTTGTTGTTTTTCTCTCTGAAAGTAGAAACTCTTTTCTTGCTCATATCATATTCCAAAAGTGACCTAAACACAATTCTAGATATGATAAGTACTTATTATATACATATTGTTGACTGAATGTTTTTGCTGAGTGTTTCAAATTCTTGAATTCTTTGAGAGACATTTAGAAGACTAAAATGTTGTAGTTCATTTGGGAGACTAATCAAAGGGTATAAGCCTGCTAAGAAGAACACCCTTTGCCTCTTCAATATGAGCAATACTTGGGTTAGTGTAAAAAGAGATGAAACCGTGTCTAACCCCAGTAACTATACTTGTTTATTTTTGATTGGTAAGAGTAGCAAAGACAGTAGCAACTGCATCTTGACATATTACAGTGTGAATATAGAGTGCTACATACGATGGAAGAGGTGATGATAATCACCTTCCAAGAGAAATCATGAACAACGAGGACCCTACCAGGGAAAGATACGCCCAGGAGCTCATAATAATGCTACTAAATGGGGAATTACAGGAAAAGGCATTTCATCACCTTGTGATCTAAGGAAGTGAGAGTTATACTTGAGCATAATAATTTATTCAAATAATAGTTATTTAGAATCCATGTTTTATTTATTATTATACCCCTTAGAGTGAGAGCATAAAGTAAAGGATGTAATTTTGCCTGTGTTACAATTTGTAGAGAAGAGACTATGTAACATGTCAATAGAAAGGTTTATTTCAGACAAAAGTAAATCTTTGATAATTTTTTACATATTTATATACCGTTGAAGATTAAAGTAAGATTTGTACACATCTGGTTGGAGCCTAAATTTTTATATAAGTCTTCCTGGTATTGTCTTAAATTATAAGCCTCAGTAGGACAGATGTACATATACATATATCTTGTAAATAATTTTCAATTAGACTCAAAGGACAATCATTATTACCAACTGTAAAGTGAAAAGCAGACATCTTATTTCAAACTAATAAAGCAAGATACTGCTTTTCAAGATTTAATGTACAATACATCACCTAGGGATCTTATTAAAATGCAGATTCATTAGGTATGAAGTGGGGCCTGAGATTCTGAATTTCTTACAAGGTCAAATATGCTACATTCTGCTGTCCAGCACAATGCCAGCACCTGATATTTGGGTTATTGACTCTGATTTTAAAACTGGGAATTTACAAAGTGGTATTTTCCTTTTTGCCAATATGGATTAATAAATTGGTAAATCTTATTGAAAATGTGTTAAGAAAGAAGACAATACAAAACGAATGAATGGGTGGGTCCACTCTTAATGAGACAGCTACTTTCCATCATGAGAAAAATGGCTATAAGTTAGCTTGTAACCAGAAAATAAATTCCTCTGAAAAATTCACCTTGTGAATTATTTGAGTGATTTCCCTGTAGATCTCCTACTTGAATTTCAATTTTGATGCAGAAACTTGGGTCAGCATTCAAGACACAGAAAGCTCAGTAATGTATCAAGCAACCTGAGCTATCATAGTTCTCACTGAATAGCTGCTTGCACCTGTAGAACAGAAACTTATTAGGAACAGTCATTTCTCTCACAAGTTTGTGCATGTTGACATTCAGCTTTCCCACTAAACGGGTTTTGTTAAGAGATCCTTCTAGAATGCCAAATCTCCTGTGAAAATTGTGACAATGTAGGACAGCATAAGTATTACTGCAATAGAGGAAAATAAACTACTGGTGAAGTTGGCTAGCATTTAACCCTGAGGGAACTCAGGGTATTCTGTTTTTATGAAGTTATAGGGGGTCAGCTTCTCTGTCCAGGATGAATAACTGTCATCTGTTGAACTGAAATATACAAAAATGTATATTCCTTGGATTTGGTGATCTATTTATTTTATTTCAGAAGTCATAAGTATACTCTGGCTGTAACTGAAGAAGTATCCTCACAGTGGAAAATTAATGTGGCTTAAAACACGATTTCAGAAGAGATTTCTATGTTTTGTTTCTGCCTCACTCTGATATGATCAGATTCATCCTTAGAGAGAAAAATGTGACAACACTAGAGATCCTGAGTGAAATCAGCCTCTTAGTTAAAATATATATATATATTTTTTTATCAAGGGTCATGTTTTCTATGTCCTCTAGGACCATTCTTCTGCTCTTGCAACTTTTCATTTACTGATTTAATAACGTTATTGGGGAACAAAAGTGCACAAAGGTGTTGCCTGTGAACTCACAAGTGCTATCACAGTTTGAAAGCTTTAAAAATGCTTACAAAGGTTTTCGACTTGTAAGCTTACAAGTTTTTACTTATACAGAATCTTTCAGAACAACGGCAAGAATTCTGAGCAGAGAATCCATATACTTGCTTCTCATTTATTATGTCATTTTATTATTTGATAAGAGGAAATTTATGAGGAAATTCTACTCTCCAAATTGCTATCCTGAAGAGTATTTTCAGATTTCCCTCTTATCTGGTAAAGGCTATTTCTCAAAGCTCAAAAGTAGTGCATATATTATCTTTCTTTTCTTTTTCCAACAAACAAAAAGGCTTCTTTCTACTTAGAAGTGACTAAAAAATTACTTATGCCTTCCTTCCAATAACTTAAAAAGTTTCTACATATTAATAATTTATCAAAGACTCATAAAATAATAAAATGATAAAAGTAATAATCAACTAATATTATTAATAGAAGGATTTATCTTTGGCATTAGGGGCCAAAGGTAATTAATTGTGCAAGATTGCAGAAACAAATCATTGACAGTGTCGAGGCAAAAAAGAATGTCTTGCTCATAAAAGGTTTCAAAAATATTTCTTGCCTAGATTAGTTTTGAACTTACTTGAGCCCAAATTCATGTCCTAATGGACTTTTTGTTGTTCTTAATTCATCTGACTCTTACTTAGGAAGGATTTTATTTCCTGGATGTCATTGGAGCCTCAATGTAGAAGATTCTAAGCCTCAGGCTATGTCTCATAGAGACTTTTCTTTTAAAAAGCCTTTTCTTCCATGTATACTTTCATCTTAATCCATGGATTTATATAGATTTAATGGAATTGGACATTTTCCCACAATTTCTCCCATCTGGTTGTGGCAAGTTAGGATTGCTAGGTCATAATGGATTGAATGTGACTTTTTAAAAAATTCTATGTTAATACCAAAGTGCCTTGTCTTGAGGGGATATAGTCAATGGCTCGTTCTTATTGAAAACAATTAATGTAAATTTGTATGTGAGTTTTATTATTGATTATGTAGATTTGACTGGTAGTATTTCTAAAGTACAATTCAATTGATTGATTAAATTCAATCTATTACTTGTTTTGAGATTCTTTTCTATTTAGGATTAATTTGTATCATTAAAATATTAAGATTAAAGCATTTGTTTAAAAAGGTTGTCAGTATTTCAAATAATACAAAATTAATACTAGCAAATTACTTATTGCTTTGTTTACTAAACCAGAGAATATACACTTTGATCCAAATGTAATATGCCATAGAGGAATAGAAAAACAGACACATCAATTTCAGTAAAAACTTTACCACTAATCAACTTATAAGTTATTAAATTATTTTTTGTTTTTTAACTTTAAGTTTATCATTACTAACATGTTCCAAAAATAGTGCAGAGTTCCTGTACATCCCTCTGTCAACCTTTCCAAATGTAAACATCATATATACAATTATGAAAGCCAGCAAATTAATATTGGTACAATATTATCAACTACACTGCAGATTTTATTCAAATTTTACGGGTTTTTTCACTATTTTTTATTACTGTGTTTTTCCATGTATTCTTTTCTGCTCAAGAATCATATCTTAGATACCATATAACATCTAGTTGTTACTTTTTTTTTTTTTTTTTTTTGAGATGGAGTCTCGCTCTGTCCCCCAGGCTGGAGTGCAGTGGCGCAATGTCGGCTCACTGCAAGCTCCGCCTCCCGGGTTCACGCCATTCTCCTGCCTCAGCCTCTCCGAGTAGCTGGGACTACAGGCGCCCGCCACCACGCCCGGCTAATTTTTTGTATTTTTAGTAGAGACGGGGTTTCACCGTGGTCTCGATCTTCTGACCTCGTGATCCGCCCGCCTCGGCCTCCTAAAGTGCTGGGATTACAAGCGTGAGCCACCGCGCCCAGCCATTACTTTTTGTTTGCACTCCTCCAATATGTGATTTTGCTCTTTCCTTTTCTTTCATGACTTTGACACTTTTGAAGAGTACTCATAGTTATTTTCTACATGTCTCTCAATTTGGGTTTTTCTAATGTTTTCTCATAATTAAAATCAGACTATAAATATTTTTGCCAAAAAATCCCATAGAAATGATATGAGGTCTTTTTTGATGTCTATAGATTATGCTTATTAAAAGGACAGTCTCTGGAATAATATTGTCTTCACTCAAATATCAGCTCTGACACTTACAAGCTGTGTAAACCTGGAAAATTTACCCTATCTAAGTAAAATACCTCATTTAAAAAAATGGCCATCATAACTATATTTATTTCAACATGTTTTTGTAAGGATTAAATGGGATAATGTACTTAAAGTTCTTAGTTTTGTCATATCAAACTAATGTACTTAAAGTTCTTAGTTTTGTCATATCACACAGTAAGTGTTAAGACAAAAAGTTAAGTATCAATGATAATCCATAGTAATAATTGTGGAAGGAAAAATCTACTGATATATGCTAAAATTCCTGGCATAAACTGAGAAGAAACAAAATATTTGTGTAGTCTCAAAGGCTCCTCCCCAGAAAATTGTGTTTGTTACAATTAGAAAGATAACCAATCAGTGAAATAACCTGGCAGATACCAAATTAACCTGGCAATCAATCTGTCTGTGAAACTTTTTGAGTACTATTTATTTCACTGTGAAAACAAAGTAAATTGAAATAAAGATATCTCATATACCTTCTGTTATTTTGTCCTACTTTGCTTTTATTCTTGTATTGTTAAAATAGGTCTTCTCTCTAAAAGAAAATGGCATTAAAAGAAAGACACATTTTAACACTTCCTTTGGGTCGAGACAATACCTTATTATTCTACTGCTGTGCTTAACACCATAGGCAGTGTTTTCTGGAAAGATATATAAACTAATTTTTTTAAGGAAATCAACTTTTGAGAAAACAAATCCAGGGGGGCGTTCCTAGATGGCCGAATAGGAACAGCTCTGGTCTGCAGCTCCCAGCATGATTGACGCGGAAGATGGGTGATTTCTGCATTTCCAACTGAGGTACCTGGTTCTTCTCAATGGGACTGGTTGGATAGTGGGTGCAGCCCATGGAGGGTGAGCCGAAGCAGGGCGGGGCGTCGCCTCACCCATGAAGCGCAAGGGCTTGGGGGATTTCCCTTTCCTAGCCAAGGGAAGCCGTGACAGACTACCTGGAAAAACGAGGCACTCCTGCCCTAATACTGTGCTTTTCCCAGGTCTTAGCAACTGGCAGACATGGTGATTCTCTCCCATACCTGGCTCAGTGGGCCCCACACCCACGGAGCCTTGCTCACTGCTAGTGCAGCAGTCTAAGATCGATCTGTGAAGCAGCAGCCTGGCTTGGGGAGGGGTGTCCGCCATTGCTGAGGCTTGAGTAGGTAAAAAAAGCAGCCAGGAAGCTCGAAATGGGTGGAGCCCACCACAGCTCAACAAGGACTACTGCCTCTAGACTCCACCTCTGTGGGAAGGGCATAGCTGAACAAAAGGCAGCAGACAATTTCTGCAGATTTAAATGACCCTGTCTGACAGATCTGAAGAGGGCAGTGGGTCTCCCAGCACAGCGTTTGAGCTCTGAGAACAGACAGACTGCCTCCTCAAGTGGGTCCCTGACCCCCAAGTAGCCTAAGTGGGAGGCACCTCCCAGTAGGGACTGACAGACACCTCATTTAGGTGGCTGCCCCTCTGGGATGAAGCTTCCAGAGGAAGGATCAGGCAGCAATATTTGCTGTTCTGGAGCCTCTGCTGGTGATACCCAGGCAAACAGGGTCCAGAGTGTAACTCCAGCAAACTCCAACAGACCTGCAGCTGAGGGACCTGACTGTTAGAATGAAAACTAACAAACAGAAAGGAGTAGCATCAACATCAACAAAAAACCCCATCTGTAGGTCACCAACATCAAAGACCAAAGGTAGATAAAACCACAAAAATGGGGAGGAACCAGAGCAGAAAAGCTGAAAATTCTAAAAATCAGAGCACCTCTTTTCCTCCAAAGGATAGCAGCTCCTCGCCAACAATGGAACAAAGCTGGATGGAGAATGAGTTTGATGAGTTGACAGAAGTAGGCTTCAGAAGGTTGGTAATAACAAACTTCTCCGAGCTAAAGGAGGATGTTCGAACCCATCACAATTAAGCTAAAAACTTTGAAAAAAGATTAGACCAATGGCTAACTAGAATAAACAGTGGAGAGAAGAACTTAAATGACCTGATGGAGCTAAAAACCACAGCACGAGAACTTTGTGATGCATGCACAAGCTTCAACAGCCAATTCAATCAAGTGGAAGAAAGGATAACAGTGATTGAAGATCAAATTAATGAAATAAAGTGAGAAGACGAAGAGAAAAAAGAGTAAAAAGAAATGAACAAAGCCTCCAAGAAATATGGAACTATGTGAAAAGACCAAATCTAAGTTTGATTGGTGTACCTGAAAGTGATGGGGAGAATGGAACCAAGTTTGAAAACACCCTTCAGGATATTACAAAGGAGAATTTCCCCAACCTAGCAAGGCAGGCTAACATTCAAATTTGTGAAATACAGAGGACACCACAAAGATACTCCTTGAGAAGAGCAACCACAAGACACGTAATTGTCAGTTTCACCAAGGCTGAAATGAAGGAAAAAGTGTTAAGGGCAGCCAGAGAGAAAGGTCGAGTTACCCACAAAGGGAAGCCCATCAGACTAACAGTGGATCTCTCGGCAGAAACCCTACAAGCCAGAAGAGAGTGGGGGCCAACATTCAACATTCTTAAAGAAAATAATTTTCAACCCGGAATTTCATATCCAGCCAAACTAAGCTTCATAAGTAAAGGAGAAATAAAATCCTTTACAGACAAGGAAATGCTGAGAGATTTTGTCACCACCAGCCCTGCCTTACAAGAGCTCCTGAAGGAAGCACTAAACATGGAAAGAAACAACCAGTACCAGCCACTGGAAAAGCATGCCAAATTGTAAAGACCATCGATGCTATGAAAAAACTGCATCAATTAACGGGCAAAAAAAACAGCTAACATCATAATGACAGGATCAAATTCACACATAACAATATTAACCTTAAATGTAAATGGACTAAATGCCCCAATTAAAAGACACAGACTGGCAAATTGGATAAAGAGTCAAGACCCATGGGTGTGTTGTATTCAGGAGACCCATATCACATGCAGAGACACACATAGGCTCAAAATAAAGGGTTGAAGGAAGATCTACCAAGCAAATGGAAAGCAAAAAATAGCAGGGGTTGCAATCCTAGTCTCTGATAAAACAGACTTTAAACCAATAAAGATCAAAAGAGACAAAGAAGGCCATTACGTAATGGTAAAGGGATCAATTCAACGAGAAGAGCTAACTGTCCTAAACACATAGGCACCCAAAACAGGAGCACCCAGATTCATAAAGCAAGTTCTTAGAGACCTACAAAGAGACTTAGACCCCCACACAATAATAACAGGAGACTGTAACACCCCACTGTCAATATTAGACAGATCAACGAGACAGAAGGTTAACAAGAATATCCAGGACCTGAACTCAGCTGTGCAACAAACAGACCTAATAGACATCTACAGAACCCTCCACCCCAAATCAACAGAATATACATTCTTCTCAGCACCATATCGCACTTATTCAAAATTGACTACATAATTGGAAGTAAAGCACTCCTCAGCAAATGTAAAAGAACAGAAATCACAACAAACTGTCTCTCAGACCACAGTGCAATCAAATTAGAACTCAGGATTAAGAAACTCACTCAAAACCACACAACTACATGGAAACTGAACAACTTGCTCCTGAATGACTACTGGGTAAATAACAAAATAAAGATTTTCTTTGAAACCAATGAGAACAAAGACACAACATACCAGAATCTCTGGGACACATTTAAAGCAGTTGTAGAGGGAAATTTATAGCACTAAATGCCCACAAGAGAAAGCAGGAAAGATCTAAAATTGACACCCTAACATCACAATTAAAAGAACTAGAGAAGCAAGAGCAAACACATTCAAAAGCTAGCAGAAGGCAAGAAATAACTAAGATCAGAGCAGAACTGAAAGAGATAGAGACACAAAAAACCCTTCAAACAATCCATGAATCCAGGAGCTGGTTTTTTGAAAAGATCAACAAAATTGATAGACCACTAGCAAGATTAACAAAGAAGAAAAGAGAGAAGAATCAAATAGATGCAATAAAAATGATAATGGAGATATCCCCACTGATCCCACAGAAATACAAACTACCATCAGAGAATACTATAAACACCTCTACACAAATAAACTAGAAAATCTAGAAGAAATGGACAAATTCCTGGACCCATACACCCTCCCAAGACTAAACCAGGAAGTAGCTGAATCTCTGAATAGACCAATAACAGGCTCTGAAATTGAGGCAATAATTCAAAGCCTACCAACCAAAAAAAGTAAAGGACCAAATGGATTCACAGCTGAATTCTATCAGAGGTACAAAGAGGAGCTGGTAGCATTCCTTCTGAAACTATTCCAATCAGTAGAAAAAGAGGGAATCCTCCCTAACTCATTTTATGAGGCCAGCATCATCCTGATACCAAAGCCTGGCAGAGACACAACAAAAAAACAGAATTTTAGACCAATATCCCAGAAGATCATTGATACAAAAATCCTCAATAAAATACTGGCAAACCGAATCCAGCAGCACATCAAAAAGCTTATCCACCACAATCAAGTCGGCTTCCTCCATGGCATGCAAGGCTGGTTCAACATACGCAGATCAACAACAGTAATCCATCACATAAACAGAACCAACAACAAAAACCCATGATTATTTCAATAGATGCAGAAAAGGCCTTTGACAAAATTCAAAAGCTCTTCATGCTAAAAACTCTCAATAAACTAGGTATTGATGGAACGTATCTCAAAATAATAAGAGCTATATATGACAAACCCACAACCAATATCATACTGAATGGGCAAAAACTGGAAACATTCCCTTTGAAAACTGGCACAAGACAAGGATGCCCTCTTTCACCACTCCTATTCAACAGAGTATTGGAAATTCTGGCCAGGGCAGTCAGGCAAGAGAAAGAAATAAAGGGTATTCAATTTGGAAAAGAGGAAGTCAAATTGTCCCTGTTTGCAGATGACATGATTGTATATTTAGAAAACCCCATCATCTCAGCCCAAAATCTTCTTAAGCTGATTAGCAACTTCATAAAAGTCTCAGGATACAAAATCAATGTGCAAAAATCACAAGCATTCCTATACACCATTAACAGACAAACAGAGCCAAATCATGAGTGAACTCCCATTCACAATTGCTACAAAGAGAATAAAACACCTGGGACTCCAACTTACAAGGGATGTGAAGGACCTCTTCAAGGAGAACTACAAACCACTGCTCAATGAAGTAAAAGAGGGCACAAACAAATGGTAGAATATTCCATGCTCATGGATAGGAAGAATCAATATCGTGCAAATGGCCATATTGCCCAAAGTAATTTATAGATTCAATGCCATCCCCATCAAGCTACCAATGACTTTCTTCACAGAATTGGAAAAATCTACTTTAAAATTCATATGGAACCAAAAAAGAGCCCGCATTGCCAAGACAATCCTAAGCAAAAAAGTAACCAAAACAGCATGGTACAGGTACCAAAACAGATATATAGACCAATGGAACAGAACAGAGCCCTCAGAAATAATACCACACATCTACAACCATCTGATCTTTGACAAACCTGACAAATCCAAGACATGGGGAAAGGATTCCCTATTTAATACACGGTGCTGGGAAAACTGGCCAGCCATTTGTAGAAAGCTGAAAATGGATCCCTTCCTTACACCTTATACAAAAATTAATTCAAGATGCATTAAAGACTTAAACGTTAGGCCTAAAACCATAAAAACCCTAGAAGAAAACCTAGGCAATACCATTCAGGCCATAGGCATGGGTAAGGACTTCATGACTAAAACACCAAAAGCAATGGCAACAAAAGCCAAAATAGACAAATGGGATCTAATTAAACTAAAGAGCTTCTGCACAGCAAAAGAAACTACCATCAAAGTGAACAGGCGACCTACAGAATGGGAGAAAATTTTTACAATCTACCCATCTGACACAGGGCTAATATCCAGAAACTACAAAGAACTCAAACAAATTTACAAGAAAAAAGCAACCCCATCAAAAAGTGGACAAAGGATATGAACAGACACTTCTCAAAAGAAGACATCTATGCAGCCAATAGACACATGAACCAATGTTCATCATCACCGGTCATCAGAGAAATGCAAATCAAAACCACAATGAGACACTATCTCATGCCAGTTAGAATGGCAATCATTAAAAAGTCAGGAAACAACAGGTGCTGGAGAGGATGTGGAGAAATAGGAACACTTTTACACTGTTGGTGGGAGTGTAAATTAGTTTAACCATTGTGGAAGACGGTGTGGTGATTCCTTAAGGATCTAGAACTATAATTACCATTTGACCCAGCCATCCCATTACTGGGTATATACCCAAAGGATTATAAATCATGCTACTGTAAAGACACATGCACATGTATGTTTATTGCGGCACTAGTCACAATAGCAAAGACTTGGAACCAACCCCAATGTCCATCAATGATAGACTGGATTAAGGAAATGTGGCACATATACACCATGGAATACTATGCAGCCATAAAAAAGGATGAGTTCATGTCCTTTCGGGGGACATGGATGAAGCTGGAAACCATCATTCTGAGCAAACTATCACAAGGACAGAAAACCAAACACCACATGTTCCCACTCATAGGTGGGAATTGAGATCACTTGGACACAGGGCAGGGAACATCACACACTGGGGCCTGTCGGGGGGTGGGGAGCTGGGGGAGGGATAGCATTAGGAGAAATACCTAATGTAAATGATGAGTTGATGGGTGCAGCAAACCAACATGGCATAGGTATTCCTATGTATCAAACTTGCACATTGTGCACATGTACCCTAGATCTTAAATTATAATAAAAAAAGAAAAGAAAACAAATCCAGAGATTTTAGGAGTCATGCCATAAAATAAAGTTAACTAATTTCATCTAAACCATAGCTTGATTGTGTATCTCTTCTCTTTCAACAGACTACTATAATGATAGGCTTCTTCTGAAAATTTGCTGTGTACAACTATTTTCATTTTTATATGGATTTCTTGGCTACTGTCAATTTGGTTTTAAATCACTTAATTCAGCATGTTTAAAATGATTATTTACTATTTATCTCACCAAATAACTAAAAATCAAAACAATTGAACTCATGGACATAGTAGAAGAATAGTTACCAGAGGCTGGGAAGGGTAATAAGGGGATGTGGAGGAGGTAGGGATGGTTAATGGCTACAAAAAAAAAAAAAGAATGAATAAGACCTACTATTCGATAGCACAGTAGGGTGACTATAGTCAATAATAACCTAATTATACATTTAAAAAAAAACTAAGAGTGTAATTGGATTGTTAGTAACTCAAAGGATAAATGCTTGAGGGGATGGATACCATTCTCCATGATGTGCTTATTTCACATTCCATGCCTGTATTAAAACACTTCACGTAACCCATAAATGTATACACCTACTAAGTACCCACAAAAATTTTTTTAAAAATAAAAATTAAAAGTCTTTTAGAGACAGATATTGATATTCTTAGTGTTTCGTTAGTCAAGAGTTGTCAATATCTAACAATAATTGAACACACAATAATGCCTATAATTATTTTTGGAATATCTGAAAGTCCTAGTAGAAATCCAAGAATCCCCAAACATCTGCGTTTTAATTTAAGAGGGTAAATATTGTATTTTTAGTGAAGGAGAGTTCCAAACACCTGCAAAAGATTCTAGGAAACTGTGAGCTATTTCTGAAGCTATTTCTGAGCTATGTGTTCCTGCCATTCTCATAGCATTCTTTCCTTTCTCTCTTCTTTCTAGTTGTATTTAAAGCAATATTACAAAATAATTATAGTGCAAAATGTTCAATTGTAGAGCTAAGCAGAAAACACTTTAAGAACATTTTTAAAACGAACTATTATATATGAAACCTTGAACTGACTGCCACTGCAGGAATATTAAGGGGACGGAAGCTGTAACAGGGATTCAGGAATCTATTTTATGGAATTCTTTGTTGAAACTCATAAAATAATGCTAACATTTTTGGGTGTGGCAAACTTTTAGCATCCATATACAGGACTGATTACAGCAAAAAATCTTACAGCCAATCTTTACCTATGCTGCATGTGTGTTATCTAGAGGTTGCAAGGTGATCTGATTATGTAACCAGATTAAAAACTACATTTATCTTGGCTTAACTACAAAAGTCAATTGTGGCCAGGTGTGATGACTCACGCCTATAATCCCAACACTTTGGGAGGCCAAGCGGGGTGGATCGCTTGAGGCCAGGAGTTCAAGACCAGCTGGCCAACATGGTGAAACCCCATCTCTACTAAAAATACCAAAAATTAGCTGAGTCTGTTGGCGTGTGCCTGTAATCCCAGCTACTTGGGAGGCTGAAGCAGGAGAATCGCTTGAACCTGGAGGCGGGAGGTTGCAGTGGGCCAAGATCGTGTCACTGCACTCCAGCCTGGGTGACAGAGCAAGACTGTCTCAAAAGAAAAAAAAAAAAGTGAATTGCCTGTTTATTAACAGTATTGATAGTTTTGTATTTTAATGCTTACTCTGTGACATGACAAAACAGGCCGGGCGCAGTGACTCAGACCTGTAATCCCAGCACTTTGGGAGGCCAAGACGGCCAGATCACGAGGTCAGGAGATCGAGACCATCCTGGCTAACATGGTGAAACCCAGTCTCTACTAAAAATACAAAAAGTTAGCCGGGTGTGGTGGCATGCGCCTGTAGTCCCAGCTACTTGGGAGACTGAGGCAGGAGAAATCGCTTGAACCTGGGAGGCAGAGGTTGCAGTGAGCCTAGATCACACCACTGCACTCCAGCCTGGGCAACAGAGCAAGACTGCGTCTAAAAAAAGAAAAATTGATACTCTTAAGTATGTTATTTCACATAATTCTCACAACACACATTGAATTGAATATCATTATTGTAGTCATATTTTTAAATGAAGTATTTTACCTAGAGAGGCAGAGTAAATTTCCCAGAGTTGCACAACTCACATGGGAAATTTACTCTGCTTCTGGAAAGTGTAACTGGGAAATTGTAACTGTTTGAGTGTCAGAGCTGATACTTGAGTGGAGACAGTGGGACTCCAAAGACTGTCCTTTTACCAATCATAACCTATAGACAATTTTTATTCACCAAGAAGACAAGTGTACTTATGATAAGTTCAATCATCAGTACCCAATCTCATGAGTTTCTGAGTAAACCAGATTCATAATGTTTTATTTTGAGACACAAAAATCAAGCATTTTTGTAGGGTTCTTCAGGCAAAAATGGTAAGAAGCAATGTGATAAATGCAGAACATAATTTGTAAGAAATAAAGAGGAGAAATAAATATGTATTAGGGAATTCAAAAGTCGAAACCTCTCTTTAGTGTTTTTGACCAACTTTCTGTTATTTAAACTGTCAAAAAACAGGCTGGTCAGGATTTGGTCTCTGCAATCTTAGGAAGAGATCAGAGAAAATCATTAACTTTCATGATAATAGATGGAGGAACATTCAATTTTAGCACTTGTATATGATGTGCATCTAAAAGCATGAATTTACACTGTGTTTCTTAGTCATATACTTAAGTATTATCTTGACATTTTCTCTTGCCCAGAACTCAGAGATATAAATTAACACATGCTCAGTATTAATTTGCTACCATTGCCCAGCTCAAAGTTGAGTGCAGGGCTTCTTATTTCTTCTTATTTGGGGATGTGTTTCCATTATTTGCATACATCACCTGTATTAGTGGGAAAGGCATAGCTTTGACTTTTCCAAAGTAGATGAACAGCTGCTTTGAAAAAATAATTTAAGATTCATGACAC
Source organism: Hylobates moloch (assembly GCF_009828535.3). Lineage (NCBI taxonomy): Eukaryota > Metazoa > Chordata > Mammalia > Primates > Hylobatidae > Hylobates > Hylobates moloch. Next base: position 51,752,077 of record NW_026652279.1, read on the forward strand.
ATTTAAACCCCAGGCTTTTTACTTGGTCCTGAAAGTTGAAAGGGCTTTACAGTTGCAAAAACTATTTTTTTAGGAATCCATTGAAATTGTCCAATATTCTGTGCCCTTACATCAGATACAGAGGCAGCAATATTAAAACTTTATTTTTAAAAACTTGGTTGGGAGCTATGGCTCACACCTATAATCCCAGCACTTTGGGAGGCCAAGTGGGGCAGATCACTTGAGTCCAGGAGTTCAGGACTAGCCTGGGCAGCATGGCAAAACCCTGTCTCCACTAGAAATGCAAAAATTAGCCACGCATGGTGGCACAGGCCTGTAATCCCAGATACTTGGGAGGCTGAGATATGAAAATCACTTGAACCCGGGAGGCGGAGGTTGCAGTGAGCTGAGATCACACCACTGCACTACAGACTGGGCAACAGAGAGAGACTCTCTCTCAAAAATAATAACAAAACTTTCCTTTAAAAGGTTAAAGGAGGTGGGGCAGTGGCTCATACCTGTAATTCCAGCACTTAAAAAAAATACATAAATTAGCTGCTCATGGTGGTGCTCACCTGTAGTCTCAGCTACTCAGGAGGTAGAGGTGGGAGGGATTCTTGAGCCCAGGAGGGTAAGAATGCAGTGAGCCGTAATGACGCCACTGCACTCCAGCCTGAGTGACAGAGTGAGACTCTGTCTCAAAAAAGAAAGAAAAAAAAACTTGAGGAAATAAATTGATTTAAAACACAGTAAGTAATGGTTGTCATAGTTACGAATGATTACTATACTTCTTGTAGCTCCTGTCAAATCTAAAATCTAAATCAGTAGAACATTGCTGTAATGTTCTATCGCATGGCTACATTAAGCCTACAGGTTTCCCTCACATTTGTGTCTAAGTCATTACACATTTATTTATTACCTACTCGATAATTTTGCCATGCTGTAATAAGAAAGATAAGTGACATAAAGTATCTGCCTGCACAAACCTTACAATCTGGTAATGGTGATAAATAATAAGATAGGTTCACCAACTACAAAGCAAATAGGCAAGTGGCTTATGATAAATATGAATAAAGAACAATCTAGATATGAAGAAAGAAAAAGAGAGATTGGCAGAGACAGAGAGAGAAAAAATAAAATTGGAGGAGCAATAAGAAGCTTCCTGAATGAAGGGGTGTGTATGATAGATTTTAAGGGGTTTTGGCAAGTAAGAAAGAAAGGAAAGCACGCATTCTAGAGAGCAGGAAGGGAAGGAACAAAAATGAGGAAGTACGGAACATTCAGGTCCTTTGCAGCGTGGAGCACATAGAAGCTGTATATGATAAAGTAATAAAGATATTAGTAAGAATTTATAGGACTTGATAGCTGATAGTGTAGAAGGAAAAATTAAAGATAATTTATGGTTTCAAATGAACATACTGGTCACATTATTTAATGAAAGAAGTAACAGAGGATAATGCACTGATTTTAGGAGCAGAAAAATAATATACGTTTTTATTAAAATGTTGGGGTAAAAGTACCCACTAGAACATTCAGGCTTTTGAAATGTCATTTGAACCTTAAAAAAGAGCAGAGAAAAGTACAAAAATTGGAGTTAAAAGGTTTGATTTTAAATCCTGGATTTTCTCCTAAGCTGTATGACCTTAGGTTTGCCACATACTATGAGCACCATTTTATTCACTTTTTTTTTTATTTTTTTATTTTCATAGGTTATTGGGGAATAGGTGGTGTTTGTTTACATAAGTAAGTTCCTTAGTGGTGACTTGTGAGATTTTGGCACACCCATCACCGGAGCAGTATACACTGACACTATTTGTTGTCTTTTATCCCTCACTCCCTTCCCTCTCTTCTCCCTAAGTCCCCAAAATCCATTGTCATTTTTGTGCCTTTGCATCCTCATAGCTTAGCTCCCACTTATGAGTGAGAACATACAATGTTTGGTTTTCCATTCCTGAGTTACTTCACTTAGAATAATAGTCTCCAATCTCATCCAGGTCGCTGAGAATGCCATTAATTCATTTCTTTATATAGCTGAGTAGTATTCCATCATATATATATCACACAGTTTCTTTATCCACTTGTTGATTAATGGGCATTTGGGTTGGTTCCACGTTTTTGCAATTGTGAATTGTGCTGCTATAAACATGCACATGCAAGTATCTTTGGTGTATAATGACTTATTTTCCTCTCGGTAGATACCCAGTAGTGTGATTGCTAGATCAAATAGTAGTTCTACTTTTCATTCTTAAAGGAATCTGCACACTGTTTTCCATAGTAGTTGTACTAGTTTACCTTCCCACCAGCAGTGTAGAAGTGTTCCCTGTTCACCAAATCCACATCAACATCTACTATTTTTTTTTTTTTATTATGGACATTCTTGCAAGAGTAAGGTGGTATTACACTGTGGTTTTGATTTGCATTTCTCTGATCATTAGTGATGTTGAGCGTTTTTTGATATGTTTGTTGGCGATTTGTATGTCTTCTTTTGATAATTGTCTATTCATGTCCTTAGCCCACTTTTTGATGGGATTGTTTGTTTGTTTTGTTGATTCATTTGAGTTTGTTGTAGATCCTGGATATGTTAAGAATAGGTATCTTTTCTGTAGGGGCTGTTCTTGTGGTTAAAAAAAACACTAGTGAAAGATTTCACAGTTCATAAAACTCAACAAATCCAAGATGTCCTTGTTGATATCTTCATAAAAGTATCAGTTGAAGTTATTACTAAAGGAGAAAGACTAGAAGAGACCTGAAGAGGGGTTAAAAGAATTACTATGCTTGATAAATATATTAGGAAAAGAAAATTGTGACCATCATATGAAATTTTTTTTGTTGGTACATGTTTTAACAATTTTATTAAACATACGGATACTATACAATATATTGCTTAACTTTTCTTGTTTATGAACTTCTTTAAAAGGGTAACATATTTTATACAGTCTTCTAAGACTTAAGTTATTCACCACATATTATAAGATTCATCTATGATGTAATATTTAATTATAGATTTTTATTACTGTATGATATTCTATTTTATGAAAAGTCCACAATATATTTATCTTCCTAGTGTTTATAGATGTTTTTGTTGTTTCCAGTTTTTTGCTATTATAAACATGAACAATGCCACAGTGGACTTTTTTTTGTTATGCCTTCCAGTACACATGTGCAAGAATTTCTCTCGGGCATACATCTAAGAATATTATGTATCTTGGAATGTTCTACTTTATAAAACAACACCAAATCATTTTCGAAGGTGGTTGCATTATTTTCCACTATTACAAGCAATGTGTAAAAGATCCATTTCCTATCCAAAACTTATTTTTATCAGAATACTTATTAAATTTATTGGTGAGTAGTGGAGATGGTATCTCATTGTGTTCTTTAATGGCATTTTATCAATTACTAGTGATGTTGGCTTATTTTTCGTGAGTTTATTAGTTATATATATATATATCTTTTGTTATAAGTCTATTCATATTTTTGCACATTTTTATTGTTAATTTTCAATGTCATTTTAATTTATAGGCTCTTTGTATATATACTCGATTATAGTGTTTTGCTGGCTGTAAGAATTGCAAATAATTTCTCACATTCTCTAGACTCTCTTTAAAGTGCTTATGAGAAAAAATGTTCTTAATTTTTACATAATCTGATTTTTAAATTTTTTTAAGTTGTGCTTTTGACATCTCTTACAAAATATTCTTCTCTGACTCAATGTCATATATTTTCTTCTAAAAGTAGCTTTTGCTTTTGAAAGTTCTTATGGTTACTTTTTAAAGTTCTTAAGTTCTCTCTTCAAAGTTCTTAATCCATAGAAAGCTGATTTTTGTGTATCATGTGAGGTAGAATCTCTTTCTCATTTTAAAAATAATAACCTTAGGCTGGGCGTGGTGGCTCACACCTGTAATCCCAGCACTTTGGGAGGCCAAGGTAGGCGGATCACAAGGTCAGGAGATCGAGACCATCCTGGCTAACACAGTGAAACTCCGTCTCTACTAAAAATACAAAAAATTAGCTGAGCGTGGTGGCACGCGCCTGTAATCCCGCTACTCGGGAGGCTGTGGCAGGAGAATAGCTTGAACCCAGAGGGCAGAGGTTGCAGTGAGCTGAGATTGCACCACTGCACTCCAGCCTGGGCGACAGAGCAAGACTCTGTCTCAAAAAATATAAATAAATAAATAAATAAATAAATAAATAAATAAATAAAATAATAATCTTAAATCTTTTTTTCTTTTTTCAGTGATTTGTCTAGGTGCCTTAGTTACATGTCAACATTCTATTTAAGTATGAGTATTTTCTTGCCTTTCCATTGTGTTCCTGTAATTGATTTTGTCCTCTCCCTACAAAAATATCATATTGTCTTAGATAAAATGTGGTATGTAGGGAAATTTCTCCCACCTTATTTTATTAATTAGCACATATGAACCTATTTTGCACCAGGTATTGTTCTAAGTCCTTTTCAAATGTTGACGCATTTAATGCTATAAACAATCTTATAAGGTAGGTACTTTTATTTCTCTAGTTTTACAGAAGAGGAAACTGTGTCATAGAGAGGTTAAGTAACATTTCCATAGTTACACAGTAAGTCATGTAGATAGGACTGTAAACCATTCAGTCTGGCTCTAGTGTCCAGCATTGTCATTACTATGCTATACTGTGTCTTTGTCTCCAAAGGTGTTTTGTCTATGTTTTGTATTTTGCTTTCATATAAATTTATAATTTGTATGAATTATAAATGCTTATATTTATAACTTATAATCATCTTATCAAGTGCTAAGAACAATCTTTTCATGATTCTTTTTTTTTTTTTTTTTTTTTTTTTGAGACGGAGTCTTGCTCTGTCACCCAGGCTGGAGTGCAGTGGCGCGATCTCGGCTCACTGCAAGCTCCGCCTCCCGGGTTCGCGCCATTCTCCTGCCTCAGCCTCTCTGAGTAGCTGGGACTACAGGCGCCTGCCACCACGCCCGGCTAATTTTTTGTATTTTTAGTAGAGACGGGGTTTCACCGTGGTCTCGTGATTCTTACTGAAGTTCCATTACATATATACAATGATTCAGGAATAATAAACACTTCAGTATTTCTGCTGCAAAAATATTCCTAGGTATATTACTGGGATAAATGGGATAAGTAAAGACTATGTATTGCTTCTTTTTACTTGAGATCCAGTTTTGCTGCCAAATGAGTTTTTGTGCCAAACTGATGAAAAATCTTTCTATTTAGATTCTTTAGACTTTTTGGAATTGTGGAATGTATTATTACCATTTAATAAATGAGAAAACAAGGCCTCAGGGGTTAAATAAGCAAACTTAGTCTGCATTCTTAGTTGATGATAAACTGCCTGTAATTTGCCTTAGATTTTCTTAAGAAATGTCTTCATATGGATTTTTAAGCTTCAAAATAAGAATATAGGATTTTTATTCGGATCTTGATCTCTGATGATTCCAGGTCTTTACCTAATTTACCTTGCTCACTAACCTTTCTCTAATTGATAATCTGTTCTTTTTTATTCATCCATATCCAAGCCTAATCTGCCCGTTAGTCTCTTTCAAAATAACACAGTTGATTAGAAATTAATGAAAATGTTTGTAAGCCTGTGCCCATTCACCAGTTTTATCAACCTGTAATTCAAATTCTAGATTTTGTAATTTAAAGACTTGTTTAAGATATAGCTTGCCTTTAATCTGTCAATATTTTTAAGTAAGTGATTTTTTTCATTTTGAAGTTCCTTTTTATCGTATTCTCTCATTTCCTCACTTTTAATTGATTACACTGTGTCAAGTAATTAACATATTGTTTCCTTTTCAAAGTGATAACTTATTTTTCCATTAAGGTGAGCTGATTCTGTACCCTACGTGAGAAAATGAGTGTTAGCCTTATTTATTGTCCTTGCACCCATTTGTATTTACAGCTTCACTTAGACCTCAATGAGGAACTCAGTGCCTATATTTCAAATACCTATATTTAAGGTAAGGTTCATTTGTCTGGTGACTGGTACACAGTAGGTACTCAGTAAACGCTTGATAAGTGCATTTATAAATGAACAAGATAGAATCGTCTCTTAAAATTTTGATGTCAACTTCCAAATTGAAGTTGAATTTTATAATAGCACAGGATTACCTGTTAAAGATCTCAGGAAAAAGTAACAAACTAAAACACTTGTTCTCCTGCTACAGACTGAAGTATAAGTACTGAGTCTCTCATTTAGGTGTAAGTGAAGCTCTAAGTACAAATGGCTGCAAAGGCAAAAATAATGATGAACTCTCCATAATACAGTTGATTTAAATTGAGTATCTTAAAGTGTTTAATTTTGAAGCCGCTTAGCATTCATCTATATGACATTCTATAACTTTTATTGTTAATGCTTGAATTTAATTATCACTCCACTATATGTTCTTGTTTATATTTTCTTGTATATTAACAATAAATTTATGTCCCTCAGACTCATACTCACTGAAGGGTTATAAACTATTCAGCACATCTTAGACAAGCAGTTTCCAAACCACACTCTATTTGGGAAATGGATTCCAGGGCCCTATATCTGACCTACTATAATTTCTATAAGGGGCCTGAGATTCTATACTTACTATAAATTTCACCATCATGACAAGAGAAAATTGAGGAGAAAATGTTTTTTGAAGATTCATATTCACAGTACCAGTGGATACTTTTGCTGACAGAGCAGAATCTTTCTAGGAACACATGACACTCACTCCCCATCTGTTGTCTCTTGACATTGTTTAAACATCAGTGTCAGAATGAACAGAATTAACCATTCTCATCTCACTCCTTCATTTGTTATGAAATCACAAGCCTGTAGGTATCCACACAGAGGGAAGTTCCAGTCTCATGATGACATCATTACCTGCATGTGGCTCCTAGTGACCCAGCTATGTAACAGGATGCTATGGGAGTCAGCCACAGGGCCTCTCTTCTCTCAAACTGAGCACATTATCTGGCCTAGCAATGGCACAACTCATTGCAAAGCAGAGTAAATTGCATGCCTCTTTCACAATACCTTTTCCCTTTCTCTGATTTTTTTATTAGAGCCCAGAACCATTTTTCCACCTTGGGAACACACTTTAAAAATGGGTAGAAGCCAAAGAGAAAATGATTAAAATGATAGGCGTTTTCCTTATACCCTTTCTTTTTAGGCTAGATCTTTTTCTGAAAGCACCTATATCAATTGTTGAAAGGAATATCTTTTTTATGCCATCGAACTGTGTATACTGCTTGACCATAATCTCAAAGATAATCTCTCAGTGAGCTAAAACAGATATTCACATTATAGAATTGAGGTATTTAGAATTACTTGATCTATAGTAGTCAGATATGGGTTTATATCATTCATATGTTCGATCTATTGAATTCTAAGTACATTCTTAACGACATATCACATTCAATTCCAGGCATTTTTAAATTTATTATCAACATTAATAATCATAATAACTGTGTACATGTGCATGGTGGAGTAGGCAAGGAAAATGGATATAATTACATCTGTTTTTCGATTGAGTACACTAAAGTTCAGGAAAGGCTAACGACTTACTTAAAGTCATTCCGATGGGAAGAAACTCATCATTTGAATCCTGATTTCCACACTCCAAGTCTATAACTTCCTCCTCCATTTTCTAATTTTCTTCTTATTGCGATGTTGACAATAAAGAATTACACATGAATTTGTCTTTACCTTTCTAAAATGCATAATTCTGGTGTTTTATCAATTAAAGAAATGCATTTCCTTAGCTATTGGCTGTGTGGATTTTTCTGTGAACTCAGGTGTTAACATTTGGACTATTGTTAGTCTTTTCCCTATCCTTTGCTCCACATTGTGGCAAAGCCCCAAAGTTTGAGTCAGTAACTTAAAAACATGATGTCAGCGGCATGGAAAAAGGAATAAAAAGAAGTTGGACTGAAAAAAATAAGTTAAGTCATTGTTTTAAAAACTCATCATTTTAAAAGCAGGAATTCTGGCCCCCTAATATAAAACTAAGTAAAAATTTAGATTTTAATTATAGACTTCTGCAAAGTTCACTTTTTGTGTTAAACCAATAGGAAGCAGCTTTTTATAGATACAAATGTATTCGCTTTCTTTAACATTCCAAATTGAACAATAACTTTCATGATGTTTTTGTTATTAAAAGAAGTTCCCTTTTTAGCTCCTGCTGTAATAAATAAGGTAAAGCTTCAATTAAATTGAAAGTTATAGAAGAATCTAAACCTCCTGGGCTTAGGGCTCAAGGTATTTCACTTACTGTGAATGGTAAGTAGTAAAGCGACTCCAGGAATAAACAGAGAATGGGTAACTACAGAACCCAGAACAATAACGTTTCCATTTGTCTTGACCAAGTAATTGGTGTATAACAGTTCGGGAGTCTTCTGAAGAGGTATCACTCCCAGCTCTCCTACAAATCACTGTATGACCTTTTCAAAGACACGCTTTCTTCTGGGCCTTGTTTTTCTGTTCATCTATAAAGTGAACATTCATCTAGATAAACTGAAAAGTTCCTTGTAGCATTACTATTTTAAGATTTCAAATGTTTAATATTATGGAAGCTGGATGGAAACATTCAAACTCAGATGTGAAGCCTTGTAGAAATTTATTTCTCCTACCGAGTAGGGTTGATGCTTCAGATAAGGGGATATTTGTCAGATTCTAGGCACAATTTCACCTTGATTAAATGTTTTTGGTGCTTCAAATCATGTTACTCATCCAGCCTAATTGTCCGATTTGAGGTTTCACTTTGTTCTTTTAGAAAGGTGTATCATGGTGCTGTTTCAAAGGTTGGTTTTTAAAACAACATAGAAATTTTCTTAGTTAATATACTCATTATTGAGCAACAACATATTTTTGAAAGTTCAGTACCTAGTATAACATGATTAATCCATAAAAAATATTTGGTAAGATAGATAACACAAAACATGATTTTAGAGGTTGATGAGAACTATAATATATGGGTATCTATTAATTACTATAACTTGGTGATTATTCATGCTAGACATACTATGATACCTTGATAAATATTGTTGCATACTGTTCTCACCCTCCTGAAAGTCAGTGATGCTTACAGCTTCCTTTGAGATTTCAACTATTCGCAGCCTAAGAGTAAGATGAGAAGGTTATGGAGTGGAGACTACACATAAAGAGAGTATCTTTGAAATTTCTTTCAATATTAAAGTCAGATTTTTTGGGGGGATCACCATTCTTTTCGAAATTATGTTCCTGCCATGGGTAATGGAAAGAATTCAGTTCTAGATATTGCACTTTGGTTCAATCTAGGATCTCTGCCAAATTGTATGTATCACACATGTCATTTAGACACTCTAAAATTTAGTTTCCTCATCTGTAAATTGGGTGATTTTATAATCAGCCCAAAGGAATTTCTTTCCCAGATTTTTAAACCTAGGTTTCTGTGAACCTACACTAAAAAAACCTAATTTTACAGCTGATAATTACTATCCAGCAGCCAACTCTGACTTGCTTCCTTAATAATTACAAAAATATATTTATGAATAATATTTCAGATGGTAAAAAATATAGACATGATGTCAGTATCAATAAGGCTTTCTTTTGGAAAACAGAATTGAATGTACATTATTATATATTTATGATATGTGAAAGAAATTGTTATTAGATGATTTATATTCTTCATGCCTAAGAGTTGAACTCAAAGAGACAACAGAAACTAAATCATGCTGATTACCTGCATGTGATATAGGGGAATCTGATGCCTCATTTCTCTTGTTTACATAAATGCTAGAGCATTTTCCAGTATGTGATATGTATAATCATAAGTGCTATGTAAATGCACTGATATTATTTTGATAATCAAACAATGGTGTGTGTGCATGTATGCATGTACACTATGCATATTGTTTCTGTGTGTGTTTGTGCACACACACACCCAACACTTGCGCATGTGTGTCAGGACGGATAAAGCAATGAGAAAAGAAATTAATGAATGGAAGAAGTCTAAATTAGCATAGAATTCTAATTGACTGTGTTAAAGTTTCTTATCTTTTAAAAGATAAGTTGTGTATTGTATAAAAGGCTCGTTATTTAATAATCTGCACTTGAATTTACATCTTTTGAGCAGTGGAAAATAATACATCATGATCCATATGCGAAAGAAAGTGCATAATGTGAAAATTTTATGTTGCGCTATAGAAAAAAGGGAAAAAATAAGTTATTGGGACAATGTAAATGTGACCGAATAATTGACTTATAGTCTAAAACAACTTACATATCAGCGTATAGGGCACATATTCAGAGGAAATCCACAAATCAGACTTGGTCTGACAAGGAAAACAAACAAACATAAAATCTGTGATCAAATACAAAAGCCTGGGCTTTGCTAGAATAAAGAAGTGAGAATAAAGAAGCTCTTTAGTTATACACGGAATTATAATAGATGTAAACTGCATCACTGCAACAAACATTATTGTTGCAAATACAGGAATTAAAACACTTAAATGTAGTATAAAAGCAATATTTATAGTTCCCTTTCAAGGGCAGGCAGTTAGCCAAGTTAGAGAATATATTTACAACTTGTGAAATAGTCTGCCTAGAGAAAACAGTTCTGTTCCGATGCTGTGCTTTCCTGAATGCAGTTTCTCCAAGTAGCATCAGCATCACCTGGGAACTTCTTAGAAATGCAAATTCTTGGGCCTCACCCCAGACCAACTGAATCAGAAAATCTGGAGGAAGGCCCACGTTCCAGGTGGTTCTCAGGCATCCAAAAGTTTGAGAAGCATTAGCTTAGTAATATAGTAGAAAAATGGGTAGGAATTCTATTCTGTCATCATAAAGCCACTGTAAATTGGATTTCGTGCTTACATTTCCTTTTTCCTTTTTCTTTTTTTTTTTCTGAGATGTAGCCTCACTCCGTTGCCTAGGCTGGAGTGCTGTGGTGCAATCTCAGCTCACTGCAACCTCGCCTCCCAAGTTCAAGTGATTCTCATACCTCAGCCTCCTAAGTAGCTGGGACTACAGGAGCCCACCACCACGCCCGGCTAATTTTTGTATTTTTTTTAGTAGAGACGGGGTTTCACCATCTTGGCAAGGCTGGTCTTGTACTCCTGACCTCAGGTTATCTGCCTGCCTTGGCCTCTCAAAGTGTTGGGATTACAGGTGTGAGCCACCATGCCCAGCCCATGCTTACACATCTTAATAACACTTAACAGATTCTACTGAGATTGCTAGACACAGATAATTTTTAGATTATTATTATTTATGACTGTATAAAATAACTAAGACACCAGATGATTAAGAAGCTCTTTGTTGATAAATAATTATCAATAGTTCTGTGAAATGAAACATGTGCAGATGATCTCCTACCACATACCATGTATCTTGCACTGTTTGTAGCCAAACACCCTGTTCCACAACTTTACTGTGTAAATTTTATTAAGCTGAATGGAAATTAAAGAGGAGAGTGAAGTTGGGTCTCTCCAAATTTATTTCTTCTGCTACATAAAGTGAAAGTTAAGCAATCTTAAGCTTCTTTCAAACTCTTTGTTGTGTGTCTAGCTATAGTAACACTGAATAGAAACAAACCAAAAACCTTGTGGGAGAACTTAGAAAAAGATAGTATCAATTTCAGTGTGACAGTCGAATTTCTCATAAAATTCTTATCAATCTATATTATCTTCACTATTCATGACTAATGTTAAGAAATATTATCAATCTATATTATCTTCACTATTCATGACTAATGTTAAGAAATATTATCAATCTATATTATCTTCACTATTTATGACTAATGTTAAGAAATATTATCATCGATCGGGGTGGAGCCAAGATGGCCAAATAGGAAGAGCTCCAGTCTACAGCTCCCAGCCTGAGCGACACAGAAGATGGGTGATTTCTGCATCTCAGTTTAAGTACCGGGTTCATCTCACTAGGGAGTGCCAAACAGTGGGTGCAGGACAGCCGGTGCAGCACACTGTGCACAAGCCAAAGCAGGGCGAGGCATTGCCTCACTTGGGAAGCGCAAGGGGTCAGGGAGTTCCCTTTCCTAGTCAAAGAAAGGGGTAACAGATGGCACCTGGAAAATCGGGTCAGTCACATCCTAATACTGCGCTTTTCCAAAGGGCCTGGAAAACGGCACACCAGGAGATTGTGTCCCGCACCTGGCTCAGAGGGTCCTATGCCCACGGAGTCTCGCTGATTGCTAGCACAGCAGTCTGAGATCAAACCGCAAGGCGGCAGCGAGGCTGGGGGATGGGCGCTCGCCATTGCCCAGGCTTGCTTAGGTAAACAAAGCAGCCAGGAAGCTCGAACTGAGTGGAGCCCACCACAGCTCAAGGAGGCCTGCCTGCCTCTGTAGGCTCCACCTCTGGGGGCAGGGCACAGACAAACAAAAATTCAGCAGGAACCTCTGTAGACTTAAATGTCCCTGTCTGACTGACAGCTTTGAAGAGAGTAGTGGTTCTCCCAGCATGCAGCTGGAGATCTGAGAACGGACAGACTGCCTCCTAAAGTGGGTCCCTAACCCCCGAGCAGCCAACTGGGAGGCACCCCCCAGTAGGGACAGACTGACACCTCACTCGGCTGGGTACTCCTCTGAGACAAAACTTCCAGAGGAACTATCAGACAGCTGAATTTGTGGTCTCATGAAAATCCGCTGTTCTGCGGCCACCGCTACTGACACCCAGCCAAACAGGGTCTCGAGTGGACCTCTAGTAAACTCCAACAGACCTGCAGCTGAGGGTCTTCTCTGGTAGAAGGAAAACTAACAAACAGAAAGGATATCCACACCAAATACCCATCTGTACATCACCATGATCAAAGACCAAAAGTAGATAAAACCACAAAGATGGGGAAAAAGCAGAGCAGAAAAACTGGAAACTCTAAAAAGCAGAGCACCTCTCCTCCTCCAAAGGAACGCAGTTCCTCACCAGCAATGGAACAAAGCTGCACAGAGAATGACTTTGACGAGTTGAGAGAAGAAGGCTTCAGACGATCAAATTACTCCGAGCTACTGGAGAAAATTCAAAACAATAGCAAAAAAGTTAAAAACTTTGAAAAAAAATTAGATGAATGGATAACTAGAATACCAATGGAGAGAAGGGCTTAAAGGAGCTGATGGAGCTGAAAGCCAAGTATCGAGAACTACGCGAAGATTGCAGAAGCCTCGGTAGCCAATGCGATCAACTGGAAGAAAGGGTATCAGCGATGGAAGATGAAATGAATGAAATGAAGCAAGAAGGGAAGTTTAGAGAAAAAAGAATAAAAAGGAACGAATAAAGCCTCCAAGAAATTTGGGACTATGAGAAAAGACCAAACCTACGTCTGATTGGTGTACCTGAAAATGACGGGGACAATGGAACCAAGTTGGAAAACACTCTGCAAGATATTATCCAGGAGAACTTCCCCAATCTAGCAAGGCAGGCCAACATTCAGATTCAGGAGATACAGAGAACGCCACAAAGATACTCCTCGAGAAGAGCAACTCCAAGACACGTAATTGTCAGATTCACCAAAGTTGAAATGAAGGAAAAAATGTTAAGGGCAGCCAGAGAGAAAGGTTGGGTTACCCACAAAGGGAAGTCCATCAGACTAACAGCTGAGCTCTCAGCAGAAACTCTACAAGCCAGAAGAGAGTGGGGGCCAATATTCAACATTCTTAAAGAAAAGAATTTTCAACCCAGAATTTCCTATCCCGCCAAACTAAGCTTCATAAGTGAAGGAGAAATAAAATACTTTACAGACAAGCAAATGCTGAGTGATTTTGTCACCACCAGGCCTGCCCTAAAAGAGCTCCTGAAGGAAGCACTAAACATGGAAAGGAAGAACCAGTACCAGCCCCTGTAAAAACATGCCAAATTGTAAAGACCATCAAGGCTAGGAAGAAACTGCATCAACTAATGAGCAAAATAACCAACTAACATCAAAATGACAGGATGAAATTCACACATAACAATATTAACTTTAAGTGTAAATGGGCTAAATGCTCCAATTAAAAGACACAGACTGGCAAACTGGATAAGGAGTCAAGACCCATCAGTGTGCTGTATTCAGGAAACCCATCTCACGTGCAGAGACACACATAGACTCAAAATAAAGGGATGGAGGAAGATCTGTCAAGCAAATGGAAAACAAAAAAAGGCAGGGGTTGCAATCCTAGTCTCTGATAAACTAGACTTTAAACCAACAAAGATCAAATGAGACAGAGAAGGCCATTACATAATGGTAAAGGGATCAATGCAACAAGAAGAGCTAACTGTCCTAAATATATATGCACCCAATGCAGGAGCACCCAGATTCATAAAGCAAGTCCTGAGTGACCTACAAAGGGACTTAAACTCCCACACAATAATAATGGGAGATTTTAACACCCCACTGTCAACATTAGACAGATCGACGAGACAGAAAGTTAACAAGGATGTCCAGGAATTGAACTCAGCTCTGCACAAAGTGGACCTAATAGACATCTACAGAACTCTCCACCCCAAATCAACAGAATATACATTTTTTTCAGCACCACACCACACCTATTCCAAAATTGACCACATAGTTGGAAGTAAAGCTCTCCTCAGCAAATGTAAAACAACAGAAATTATAACAAACTGTCTCTCAGACCACAGTGCAATCAAACTAGAACTCAGGATTAAGAAACTCACTCAAAACTGCTCAACTACATGGAAACTGAACAACCTGCTCCTGAATGACTATTGGGTACATAATGAAATGAAGGCAGAAATAAAGATGTTCTTTGAAACCATCGAGAACAAAGACACAACATACCATAATCTCTGGGACACATTCAAAGCAGTGTATAGAGGGAAATTTATAGCACTATATGCCCACAAGAGAAAGCAGGAAAGATCCAAAATTGACACCCTAACATCACAATTAAAAGAACTAGAAGAGCAAGAGCAAACACATTGAAAAGCTAGCAGAAGGCTAGAAATAACTAAAATCAGAGCAGAACTGAAGGAAATAGAGACACAAAAAACCCTTCAAAAAATTAATGAATCCAGGAGCTGGTTTTTTGAAAAGATCAACAAAATTCACAGACTGCTAGCAAGACTAATAAAGAGGAAAAGAAAGAAGAATCAAATAGATGCAATAAAAAATGAAAAAGGGGATATCACCACCAATCCCACAGAAATACAATCTACCATCAGAGAATACTACAAACACCTCTATGCAAATAAACTAGAAAATCTACAAGAAATGGATAAATTCCTCGACAAATACATCCTCCCAAGACTAAACCAGGAAGAAGTTGAATCTCTGAATAGACCAATAACAGGCTCTGAAATTGTGGCAATAATCAATAGCTTACCAACCAAAAAGAGTCCAGGACCTGATGGATTCACAGCCCAATTCTACCAGAGGTACAAGGAGGAACTGGTACCATTCCTTCTGAAACTATTCCAATTGATAGAAAAAGAGGGAATTCTCCCTTACACATTTTATGAGGCCAGCATCATCCTGATACCAAAGCCTGGCAGAGACATAACCAAAAAAGAGAATTTCAGACCAATATCCTTGATGAACATTGATGCAAAAATCCTCAATAAAATACTGGCAAACCGAATCCAGCAGCACATCAAAAAGCTTATACACCATGATCAAGTGGGCTTCATCCCTGGGATGCAAGTCTGGTTCAACATACGCATATCAATAAATGTAATCCAGCATATAAACATATAAACATATAAACATCTCAATAGATGCAGAAAACGCCTTTGACAAAATTCAACAACCCTTCATGCTAAAAACTCTCAATAAATTAGGTATTGATGGGACGTATGTCAAAATAATAAGAGCTATCTATGACAAACCCACAGCCAATATCACACTGAATGGGCAAAAACTGGAAGCATTCCCTTTGAAAACTGGCACAAGACAGGGATGCCTCTCTCACCACTCTTATTCAACATAGTGCTGGAAGTTCTGGCCAGGGCAATCAGGCAGGAGAAGGAAATAAAGGGTATTCAATTAGGAAAAGAGGAAGTCAAATTGTCCCTGTTTGCAGATGACATTATTGTATATCTAGAAAATCCCATCGTCTCAGCCCAAAATCTCCTTAAGCTGATTAGCAACTTCAGCAGAGTCTCAGGATACAAAATCAATGTACAAAAATCACAAGCATTCTTGTACACCAATCACAGACAAACAGAGAGCCAAATCATGAGTGAACTCCCATTCAAAATTGCTTCAAAGAGAATAAAATACCTAGGAATCCAACTTACAAGGGATGTGAAGAACCTCTTCAAGGAGAACTACAAACCACTGCTCAATGAAATAAAAGAGGATACAAACAAAGGGAAGAACATTCCATGCTCATGGGTTGGAAGAATCAATATCGTGAAAATGGCCATACTGCCGAAAGTAATTTATAGATTCAATGCCATCCCCATCAAGCTACAAATGACTTTCTTCACAGAATTGGAAAAAACTACTTTAAAGTTCATATGGAACCAAAAAAGAGCCCTCATCGCCAAGTCAATCCTAAGCCAAAAGAACAAAGCTGGAGGCATCACGCTACCTGACTTCAAACTATACTACAAGGCTACAGTAACCAAAACAGCATGGTACTGGTACCACAACAGAGACATAGATCAATGGAACAGAACAGAGCCCTCAGAAATAATGCCACATATCTACAACTATCTGATCTTTGACAAACCGGAGAAAAACAAGCAATGGGGAAAGGATTCCCTATTTAATAAATGGTGCTGGGAAAACTGGCTAGCCATATGTAGAAAGCTGAAACTGGATCCCTTCCTTACACCTTATACAAAAATTAATTCAAGATGGATTAAAGACTTAAATGTTAGACCTAAAACCATTAAAATCCTACAAGAAAACCTAGGCAATACCATTCAGGACATAGGCGTGGGCAAGCACTTCATGTCTAAAACACCAAAAGCAATGGCAACAAAAGCCAAAATTGACAAATGGGATCTAATTAAACTAAAGAGCTTCTGCACAGCAAAAGAAACTACCATCAGAGTGAACAGACAACCTACAGAATGGGAGAAAATTTTTGCAACCTACTCATCTGACAAAGGGCTAATATCCAGAATCTACAATGAACTCTAACAAATTTACAAGAAAAAAACAAACAACCCCATCAAAAAGTGGGCAAAGGATATGAACAGACACTTCTCAAAAGAAGACATTTATGCAGCCAAAAAACATGAAAAAATGCTCATCATCACTGGCCATCAGAGAAATGCAAATCAAAACCACAGTGAGATACCATCTCACACCAGTTAGAATGGCCATCATTCAAAAGTCAGGAAACAACAGGTGCTGGAGAGGATGTGGAGAAATAGGAACATTTTTACACTGTTGGTGGGACTGTAAACCAGTTCAACCATTGTGGAAGTCAGTGTGTCAATTTCTCAGGGATCTAGAACTAGAAATACCATTTGACCCAGCCATCCCATTACTGGGTATATACCCAAAGGACTATAAATCATGCTGCTATAAAGACACACACACACGTATGTTTATTGTGGCATCATTCACAATAGCAAAGAGTTGGAACCAACCCACATGTCCAACAACGATAGACTGGATTAAGAAAATGTAGCACATATACACCCTGGAATACTATGCAGCCATAAAAAATGATGAGTTCATGTCCTTTGTAGGGACATGAATGAAGCTAGAAACCATCATTCTCAGTAAACTATCGCAAGGACAAAAAACCAGACACTGCATGTTCTCACTCATAGGTGGGAACTGAACAATAACTCATGGACACAGGAAGGGGAACATCACACTCCGGGGACTGTTGTGGGATGGGGGAAGGGGGGAGGGACAGCATTAGGGGATATATCTAATGCTAAATGACGAGTTAATGGGTGCAGCAAAACAACATGGCACATGGATACATATGTAACAAACCTGCACATTGTGCACATGTACCCTAAAACCTAAAGTATAATAAAAAAAAAATCAGCCATCCTCCAAAGTATATTTCCTACCTACTTATTACACACCAAAGCTCTCTCAGAATATGAAGTAATTTCTGATACTCTCCAAAGCTGAAAACGTCAGCTAATGCAATGCAAAACAGAACAGAGCCTTAGATTTTGAGAGGGATCTAGCCACTTTCAATTCCTGGGGTTTCATGAGGAAAACGGTGTTTTTCCCCCAGGCAGAGTCTGTGGTGCCTCTTGTGTTTTTCCCAAGGAGTTCCAGGCTGTTAGAAATTATCTTCGGATAATTTCTCTCATGTGTGCATCAACAGTGGCAAGAAGACAAAATGGAGGAAAACAATTAAGTCAGCTGAGAAGAGAACAACTTTTTTCTTCAGAAAAATAAGATCCAGTAAGAGAAAAAAAAATAAAGGCCTTTAAAATATATGTATAGCATGGATATTGCTTTTAATTTAGCTGACTTTTAACCAAATATCTTATTACCAAAGTCTATCCAGAATAAACAGCAAGTATTTCTGGCTTTTGAACTTTACCAAAGGTAACCTCCCAGGTGCTCAGAGAAAGGAAAACCCAAGACAGGAAGTCAGAAGTTGTACATGGAGGGGAAGAGAATCAGCAAATGGCAAAGGTCACACAAATATCAACCAGAAAGTACTCATTCCTAGGCTGAAAATGGAGCCTGGGCTGCCATTGTGAAAAAACAAAGCCTTAGCTCCTAACCTACAGCATTGGGCAGTTTCCTCTGCCCTTCCCAGAAGGACTCTAGAGGCAGCCAATTTTGAGCCTGCAAAGGCTTTTAACTGCTCCAGAGAATTTTTAGAGCTATGACATGAACTCCAAAATTCCTGTCTCTGAATTTTGGCAGAGACCAAGAGCAAGTACTGCCACATAGTTACAAGGACAAGCTCCTAAGGACATAAAACAAGATGAGAGGGAAATATCATCTAATTTTTTGTTCGTTTGTTTCAGGGAAGTAACATTTGGTAACTGATCAGTTTGCTGGGCTGGCTTGGACAGCAGACTTATGGGATCCTAGACCTGTGTTCTATCCTAAGATACCCCTCCTTATGACAGAATGATACAGAAAGACAAATTCATAGCATAAAGTCCACCGGATTTGTTACAGCCTAAAAAAAACAAAACAAAAAGAAATATTATCATCATGGTCAGAGCTCAGAAACATACGGTACTTCTACTAGATAATGAGAAGATGAAAAATCCACAATGAACAATTTTTATGGTTCAAAGGTAGTGTGATTTTTAACCTTAAAAAATGAAAGTTAGTTGTTTATAAGAATAACTGTGGCAGATGAGAATATGGGGAGAAATGTAATTAGTCCAATAAGCTTTACTGAAGCAAAAGTTTATTTTTTGGACATTAACTTATACTTTCCATTTTAATGCACTTTAATATATCTTTGCATTTTTAGTTAGAGCTTGTTCATAATTATGGATGAAAGCATTCAGTCATTTACTAGGTCTATCTAAGGATAAGTATGTACTTCTGTTTGACATTTAGGATCACCCCTCACATTGTTTATGTATTTATGTATTTAACAGTGATTTCTGAAGGTCCGTGGAAGTATTTGTTCCTGTTACTCGTATTCCTGAACATCACTCACTAGACTTCAATTTTACTTGAGAAAAACCAGTCATATTGCTCCAACTAGAACTGGGCAGTGCTTATACAGACTTGATGAATTTGTAGGATTTATGAAAGTATACTTCAGGGGTCCAGTGGTTCCGGGATTTAATTCTATAAAATGAAATTAATAAGAAAGAATGGTGTTGCAGCCTACATTTTACTTTTCAATGTCTGTTTCAAAATTGAATTGTTAGTCTCTTAGAGAACTTCTACCTGTACCTAATGGAGTAACTTGCCCTCTCAGCATAAACAACTGTAAACTGAATAAAATATATAATACCACTGGTTTGATATATTTGGCAAAAGGCAGTACATGGCTATGATCCCTGAGAAAAAGGGAAATCCATTAGATGAGTCCAAAACTCACCCAGACTTTCTGTCTGAAGACATTTTCTGGTCTGAAGACAAGGATAAGGAAATCTCAGTAGAGTATGGCAGCCTCCTAGTGACTACATCAACGTGTTCAGACTGCTGTGGCACCCTGCCAGTAACTAACTCCTAAGTTATTCAGGAATACATTTTTTTAAAAGTCTTGAATAGCTAGAGATTGAATTTCAGGAAAGCAAAAGTGGCTGAGATTTATAGGGCAGAGAACATCATAGAGAAAAATTCCAGAATTCTGAATAGGAGTCCCATCAAGGCTGTTGTTTAATATGCCAAGATTGTTCAGGAGAGACACACACACACACACAAAAGCACCAAGCATAACAGAAAAAAATAATTGGACCTCATCAAAGTCAAAAACTCCTGTTCTTCCAAAACACCTTTAAGAAAATTACTCAGCACCATAGGAAAGATAAAAAGAAAATATATATAACATATTTTTTCTTACATATATAAAATGTTACATATTTTATTTTATATAAATATAATAAAATATTATATATTGTCTATGTTATATATATTTTCTATATAATAAAATATACATTTTATATATAATACATTATAAAAATAATTATTTTATTTTATATTATATATAATATTAAAATAATAATATTGCAATAAAAATAATATATTATATTAATGATATTAATATAATTTTGATATTATTAAAATAAAATAATTATTTTCTTATTTTATATATAATTAAATATGTTAAAAATAAATTTACATATTCTATATATAATAATAAAATAAAATATATAATGTGTATATATTATATATTTGATTATATATAGTAGAAATCTTTAAATATACATATATAAAAATTAAAAAGAAATTCACAGAATGGGAGAAAATATTTGTAACACATATGCCTGATGAGGAATTGTATCTCAATAATAAAAAGGAATTCTTACAACTCAGTAAGAAGAAAAAAAACACAATAAAAAATAGAAAAACTATTTGGACAGACATCTCACAACAGAAAATATATAAATATCCAGTAAATATATAAACAAATGCTTACTATCAGGGAAATGCAAATTAAAACCATAAAGAGACACCACTGCACACTAACTAGAGTGATCACAATTAATAAAACTGACAATACCAAGCATTGATGATGATGTGGAGCATCTGAAATTTTCACTTGTCACTGGTGAAAATATTAAATGGTACAGCCACTTTGAAAAACAGTTGGATAGTTTATTATGAAGGCAATCACATATTAATCAAAAGACTCAACAGCAATTCTAAGAGTATTTGTTTAAATATAGTAATATTTCCAATGCCAAAAAAGACTTGTATATGGCTATTCATAGTAGCTTTATTCTCAACATGAATATAGCCAAAATGTTCATCAATCAGTGAAAGGATAAATAATTTTTGGTATACAAATAGAATACTATGATGTAATAAAACTACACATACACTGAAATGCATACATAAGTATCAAAACCACTAAAATGAGCAGAATAATCCAGACACAAAAGGGGCGAAGCACATGTAGCAGAGTTCTGTTTATTTGACATTTTACAATAGGCAAAGCTGCAGTTTAGTGAATAAAAATAAGTGGTTGCCTGGAACCACTCGACATGGGAGAGAAGGTTTATTGCACAGGAATAAGAGGGACCATTTTAAAGTAACAGAAAACTTCCATGTCTTGATTGGCTTGGTAGTTACACTGATTTATATATTTGTCAAAACTCAGAACAATACACCAAGAATAGTTTTGTTTTACTGCAAGTAAATGATTGTCGAAAAAGTTTATTTTAAATCTAAACATATAGTTAAGTAGCAATCGTTTCTATCATTAACTCATCAATGAAAATAGGAATCCATGAGCCCACATAGACACTAATTAATTAATTAATTGAGAGTACAGAAACTGTCACAGTGGAATGCCAGTGACAAAATATGAAAGCAATAATTCATTTAGAAAATTAACATTTGGAAAACTTTTTCCAAATAATTAATTCAGCCAAGAAACATCTATAGGTATTAAGACCAATGGGTGAAAAATGAAGAGGGAACAAATAGTGGCATAAAAAGCTCCACCGATTGTCCGCCCTCACAAGGACATTAAGTTAACAACTATCTACACAGAAAAAAACACCTTCATAAAAAACAAAAATCAGATGAGCACTCCTAGTACCTGGTTTTAACTTAATATTGCTGAAAGAGACACTGAAGAGATAGAAAAAACAGTCATGAATTGCCCATGCCACCCCTCCCTCACTCTTAGCAGCAGAGGCCTGGTGTGGAGAGCATCTCTGGGGGCTGGGGAGGGAGAGCACAGCAATCATGAGGCAATGAACTCAGTGCTGTCCTGTTAGAGCAGAAAGGAAAGCCAGATCAAACTCAGCTGACCCCACCCACAAAGCGAGCATTTAAAACAGCCCTAGCCAGAAGGAAATCACCAATCCCAGTAGTCAGAACATGAGTCCCTACAAACATCCCCACAGAGGGCTACAGTGTTCTGTGTCTCCAAGTAAACTTGGAAGGCAATCTGGGCCATAAAAACAGCAACTCTTAGGGGAGTTTTGGTGCTGAACTAGGTCCAGAAATAGCAGGCTAGGGGAACACGCCACCTACGGAGACATCAGCTGGGGCAGCTAAGGGGGTGCTGGCAAAAACCTCCCTTAACCCCGGCCGCACAGCTCGTGGCTCCAAAAGAAACCCCTTCATTCCACTTGAGGAGAGGAGACAGAAGAATGGGGAGAACTTTGTCAGATACCAGACATGGTGGTTGGTGATCACATTGATAGAGAATATGACTATCAGCCTGGGAAGAAGAAAGAGAAGATTTTTACATACCTGTGCTTAAAAGAGGGATGAAAGAAAAAAGAGATGCTGCAGATGATGTGTGACTAGTGTCACAGCAACTTCTGTATTCAGCACAGACAGACCCTGGACCACAGCTGCAGACATGGGAGCTGCCCCGCTATCAAAGCTGGGTGAGAAGAGACTATCAGTTAAAATGATGCTGGCTTAGAATACACAGTATCATAAGTGGAACCAGCTTATGCTCTAAAGTGAAAAGTGGAATGACTTTGAGCACCATTCCACACTAAGTTACTGATCTTAAATGTTTGTTGAGGGAGATGGGGTAATATAATAACACTGAATTCTGAAGTTGGAAAAAAAAATCCCAGATCTAGCCAGAGGGAAATCACCAATCCTAGCAGTCAGAACATTAGTGCCTACAAACATTCCCACAGAGGGCTACAGTGTTCTGTGTCTCCAAGTAAACTTGAAAGGCAGTCTGGGCCATAAAAAAAGCAACTCTAAGGGGATACCAGCTCAGCTACACCAGGATAGAGCACCAGTCAGAGTTGTGAGGCCCCCATTCCAGGTCCTAGCTCTCAGACATTTCTAGACACACAGAGTCAGAAGGGAACCTGCTGCCTTGAAGGAAAGGACTCAGTCCTAGCAGCATTTATCACCTGCTAATTAAAGAGCCCTTGGGCCCTGAATAACCAGTAGTGATACCCAAGTACTACATTGAGGGCTTTGGGTGAGCCTCTCAGACTTGCTGGCTTCAGGGGAGACTCAGCGCATTATTAGCTGTGGTGGCTATGGAGCAAAACTCCTTCTGCTTGAGAAAAGCAAAGAAAAAAGTAAAGGGGACTTTGTTTTGCACCTTAGGTACCAGCATGGCCACAGGAAAGTGGAGCACCAAGTAAGCTCCTGGGGTACCCATTTCCAGGACTTGAATCTTAGACAGCATTTCTGGACCTGTCCTGGGACAGAGGGGAGTCAACTGCCCTGAGGGGTGAGTCCCAGGCCAGGCAGCATTCACTGCAAGCTGACTTAGGAGATCTTGGGCCTTAAGGGAACATGGGCAGTAGTCTGGCAGTACTTCTTACTGCGTGGGATGGCAGCAGCCACAGGGTGAGGCTTCGCTGCCTTTGGAAAGGAGGGGGAAGAGTGTGAAGGATTGTGTCTTGTGGTTTGAGTGCCAGCTCGCTTAGGGCAATACAATAGAACACCAGGTAGATATTTAAGGGTTTTTTGTTTGTTTTGTTGTTGTTTGTTTATTTTTGTCTGAGACGGAGTCTTGCTCTGTTGCCAGGCTGGAGTGCAGTGGCCCAACATTGGCTCACTGCAACCTCTGCATCCCAGGTTCAAGTGATTCTCCTGCCTCAGTCTCCAGAGTATCTGGGACTACAGGCACACGCCACCACACCCAGCTAATTTGTGTATTTTTAGTAGAGATGAGGTTTCACCATGTTGGCCAGGATGGTCTTGATCTCTTGACCTCATGATCTGCCCACTTCAGCCTCCCAAAGTGCTGCGATTACAGCAATAAGTCACCACCCCTGGCTGATATTTAGTTTTTTACTGTAGTCCCTAACTCCTAGATGGCACTTCTGGACCCACCTGGGACCTGGGGGACCCTCCTGCCATGAAGGGAAGAACACAGGTCTGGCTAGCTTTGTCAATGGCTGATTGTAGAGCCCAGGGCCTTGAGTGAACACAGGCAGCAGCCAGGGAGTGGTTACAGCAGACTTTGGGTGAGACCCCACTCTCTATGATGTGCTTATTTCACAATGCATGCCTGTATCAAAACATCTCATGTACCCCATAAATATATACACCTACTATGTACACACAAAGATTTAAAAAAAGAAAAACAAATAAATAAAAATTGTGGGTGACTATTTGATGACGATGTGATATTTATATAGCTTCACCTACCTCCCTACAAACTGCTTATTGAATATCAAAAAAAAGAGTGAAGAGTAAAGAGTGTTTATAGTGGAGAAACATGACAAACACTTTAATCCAATGATCAGGTTAATAAATTATATATTTCCTAATAAGATATAATGAAAACAAAGGATGATTTCTGGAATATTCCTGCCAGAAGTGCATACTCCTGAATCTGGTCATGAGGAAACAGAAAACAAACCCAATTTTATGAATGTTCTGCAAAATTACTGAACAAGTCTAGAAAAATGACAAAGGCAACCTGTCATTATTGACTGAATGCTTTTTACTATAAAGGACATTATCGGGACACTGACAAAACTTGAGTGGGCCTGCCTATTAGATCATTGCATATATAAGTGTTAATTTCATGATTTTGTTGGCTACAGTGTAATTATGTAAGATAACATTCTGTTTGTAGGAAATCTATTCTAGAATATTTCCAACTACTGGGGCACCTTGTCAGCAACTTACTCTCAGTGATTCGAGAATAAAGAATAAAAACAAACTTTCAATTTTATTTTTGACTGTCTTCTCAGAGGTTTATTAGAACCATAAAACAAAGAAACTAGTGTCTCTATCCTAGGAAAAATTATATTTTTATTTTTCCTAGGTACAATGTAGAGTTTTCCTTATAAAATTATATGGAAGTGCCTAAGATCTACCGTGGACCCCTGGACCAGCCTGCTCATATTCCGAAGTCAATGATATCGAAGGCATCCCTCCCAAGGAAATCTCAACTGCACAACCCTTACTATGTCCCAGTTCAGCAGGAAGCAGTTAGAGCGGTTGTCAGCCAACCTCCCCAACAGCACTTGGGTTTTCCTGTTGAGAGTGGGGACTGAGACACAGGACTAGCTGGATTTCCTAGGCCGACTAAGAATCCCTAAGCCTAGCTGGGAAGGTGACTGCATCCACCTTTAAACATGGAGCTTGCAACTTAGCTCACACCTGAACAATCAGGTAGTAAAGAGAGCTCACTAAAATGCTAATTAGGCAAAAACAGGAGGTAAAGAAATAGCCAATCATCTATTGCCTGAGAGCACAGCAGGAGGGACAATGATTGGGATATAAACCCAGGCATTCGAGCCTGCAATGGCTACCCTCTTTGGGTCCCTTCCCTTTGTATGAGAGCTCTGTTTTCACTCTATTGAATCTTGCAACTGAAAAAACAACAACAACAACAACAACAACAACAACAAATGGAAGGTAAGTTCTGTGTGATAATGCAAAACTAGAAGTAATTTAACAACTATGATTAGAAAAATAATATATCTACTACACAAAAATACTTATTGAAACACTACTAACCAAGATATTCAGAATCCTCAGAACTAGAAACATTCTGATAATTGTGAATTATCATTTTCTTAGGTTCTGTTTGGTCAGTTTTTAAATTTAGTATATTTCACAAAGCAATTAAACATTTTCACCTCCTTTTTCTGACCCATTTAACACAGTTTAAATAATAGGACATGCAAACCACTGAACTATTATTATCTTGTGAGATTACATGCTTATCTTGAATCACTCTTGGCTCTTTCTAATTTGTATTCTGTTATTCTATAATTCAGCCCTTGCTATTGTGTTAATACTTCCAACTTTTCAGAGTCTTGATCTAATTCAAGTACAGACATTACATTTTATGACATTTCCATCTTTTCAGTGTAACATGTTAAAACTAAAATCATTTAGAAGACACATGCAATTATGCACTTTTCAAAAAAACTAATAAAATACAACTAGGACTGATCTTCATCACTACACAAAAGTGTATCTAGGCTGGCTGTTAATAGATTAAAATGTTCCCATTCCACTTAATATTTAGCCAATGAGGTAATGCTTGGAAAGTCAGAGGGCATCCAGAATTCAGCTTCAGCACCTTGGCCAGTGTCTCCAAAGATATGCCCATGTAAAAAAGGTTGTTAAATATTTTGAATAGTACCCTTGAAAATGTTCATTTGTCCACATAAACTAATCTGTGTTCATTTCTTCACATAAAACAAACTTTCTCACATTCATTTATAATGATTTTCTTCTAAATTTATTTTTATAATTACTGATCTGAACAATTTTTAAAGTGAAACTATTTACCTTATAAATAAATATCTTATAAGGTGAACATATAATAGTATTGAGCAATTTTGCAATACTTATAAAATGCTAATTTTACTCATTTTACAAAAGTTACTAAGCTATAAATTTTATTTTTGGCAAGGATTAGTGATTACCCAATATAAATACAGGTTCTCCTATGCTCTTTTAAGTAGGGTGAATAAAATATTGAATTATTTCTCTAAGCTTCCAGGTGATGCTGATGCTGCAGATCCAGGGACTATACTTTGCGTATCACTGGTGTGGACAAGCACAGTGGTTCTAAACCCTGGCTGCACACTACAATCATCTGGGATAATTTTTTCCTTTGTGAATTTTTATTTATTTATAATTATGGTAAAATGTATCTAACATAAAATTTACCACATTAACTATTTTTAAGTGTGCAATTCAAAAATTTTGATTATATTTATACCATTGTGTAGCCAATCTTCAGTCTCTTTTTATTTTTGAAAAATAATACTTTATACTCTTTAAACACCAGCTTCCCAGTCTTTCCTAGTACCCAGAAAACTTTGCCGGCAACCACCATTCTACTTTCTGTCTCTATGAACTCTACTACTTTAGCTACCTCACATAAGTGTAATCATACAATATTTGCATTTTCGTGACTGGTTTATTTCACTTAGAATCATGTCTTCAAGGTTCATCCATGTGTCAGAATTTTCTTCCTTTTTAAAGCTAATAATATTCCATTGTATGTATATACCACATTTTGTTTAGCCATTAATCTACTGATGGACTCTTGGATTGCTTCCACCTTTTGGCTATTGTGAATAATACTTTTATGAATATGGTTGTACAAATCTCCCTTCTAGGGCCTCCTTTCAATTCTTTTGGGTATATACCAAGAAGTAAAAGTGCTGGATCATATAATAATTCTATTTTTACTTATTTGAGAAACACACAGTTTTTTATAGTGGCTACACCATTTAATACTTTCACCAACAGTACACAATGGTCACAGATTTTCCACATCCTTGTTAACACTTGTTATTTTCTGGGGTTGTTTGTTTGTTTGTTTGTTTGAATGCTGAGCGTTCTAATGGGTTTGAGAGATGACATGTGATTTTTTTATATAAATAAAAGCATACCGAAGTTAAGTAACTTCTGAAAAATCACTCAAAGGTGGTAGTATCTGGGTCCTTGGTCTTGCCTTTTCTCTTAATTTGAATAGTCAAAGCTAGAATTTTTTTACCCATACCACTGTTTTAGAATATTACACATGGTTTGGAAAATATAACATTTATTTTAGCCCAAGTCAGTATTGACTATAATAAGGCTTTTACAATGTTATTAAAATGGCAATCGTTATTAATATTGTTAATGATGCACCTAAATAATGAAGGCAGTAGGGACAATAAAATGAGAAACTTTTCTTCAGATCTCTTACAAACTCTGCATGTTGCTATTAAATGGTATTCCTTTAGTGCATTTTATGGCCCCAACTCCATTACTAACTACCTGTGTGACTTGGGACAAGATTCTTATTCTCCCTATGTTTCAGCTTTTAAACTCTTTCCAGAGAATTTTCCACCTTCTATTTTGATTACATGCAATTTAAATTATCCTGGGATGAAGAACATTTTACCTGTAGGAGATTTAAAACGAGGAAACGCAAGTCCTAAGAGGACATGAAGTTACCTTGAGACCCTAAAGTTCCCTGGGTAAACAAACAAACCAATTAAGGAAAGAGTCACTAGCTACATCCTAGGAAATCCACTCCTTTGAGGTACCTTCCCACTTTGAACTACTTATTAAGTCAATAACACTTCCTTCTGAAGTGATCATTAGGTAGAGAATGGATATACTCAGGACAATATAAACATGAAGGACTCACCATGTGGAAGTTTACAATTTGATGAGCTCCGAAAAAAACAACATATATATGTAAATAAATGAGTATTTGCTATTTCCCATCTAATTTTTAAACTAAAGTTCTATCTCTATTCTTATGACATTTAAAATCTAATTTTTAATGGGAATTTTTTCAAAGTCATATAAAGTACACTCAGCTGGACAATTCACTTTGGATATGAGTGTTGCAAAATTATTATTTTTTTCATATAAAAGCCCTAGGTGGCTTAAAGTTTGAAAGAGAAACTAGATGAACAAATTTTTAGAGAAGAGGGAGTGAAAATGCTTTAAATGAACACACAAGTCATATCAATGTTTGATGAACATATTTTATCTACCTAAAGTTACTCTTGAAATAAGACGAGATGAAGACAGAAAAATGAGAGTTAGGGAAGATAAATAGGAGGTGATTTAGAGCCATTGTTGCTTCCGTCATCAAATAATTACTAATCATGAGAAGCAGCAGATTGGATTGGTTAAGGGTGTGATTCCCTGTGCTGGAATCCTGGCTCTGTCACTTGCCTATTGTATGATCTTAGACAAATTACTATACTTCTTTATGCCTTCATTTTCTTATCTGTTAAATGGAGATAAAAATATCTTCATTATAAAGTTACTTCAAAGAAACAAATTAATTTTATAAAATGCTTATAATTTTAAAAATACATGAATAAATAGCTCAATAAGCAATTTCCAAAATATCCCCGGAGCTCCCATGTTTATGGCTACGAGTGAGATCTTTACAATTTCTCTAGACTTTAAAGGCCCCAGTTTGAAAACTACAGATGTATACATAGCCTCACTCCCCTTCAATCAGTGTTTCTCTATCTTCTCATACCTATAAAAATTTGCCACCTTTAGAAAATCATACTTTTAATTTAAAAAAACATTTCAATTATTTTAAATGAATATTTTAGTGCTACTAATAAGTATTAATTAGAACTTTTCACCAAACTCTGTTTGACTAGATGATACATGCCTGAATCATTTCAGATTCCACATCTCATCAGCTATATTCTACTCATTCTCTCTACTAAATTAAAAACAAAATTCTATTTCACATATATTCACCTAAATGGTGGTAACTGTTTGGCAGTCCCAGTATTTGGGCATTTCACTTAAATGTAGTGATGGAAATTATGAAGGAATTTCTCATAGAACACTATAAACACTCCTTTACATTCCCAAAAGAGTGAAGAAATTAAAGATAGCTTTTGTATAACCTCAGAACAATCTCCTTCTCTGGGCAGAGCTCCTCTGGGCTCTGGGCAGTCCTCTTCACTTTCAACCATTTGCTAGGTCAGTGCATCCTTCCCAAATCAACATTGGGCAAAGAACATACACAACTAGCACTGAGGGGAATTACAAGCAAATTACTTGAAATATTCTTTAAAATTTCAATTTGAGACTTTAGGTAATGCATTCCCATTCCATTCTTTCATTTTATTCAGCTCTAAGAAGTATTCTGTGTTTTTATGTTTCCTTGCAGATTTTGATTTGGCTTTTAACGGTTCCCAATTCATATGGTAATAAAAAGCCAGACATGGTGGCTCATGCCTGTAATCCTAGCACTTTGGGAGGCCGAGGCAGGTGGATCACGAGGTCAGAAGATCAAGACCATCCTAGCCAACATGGTGAAGCCCCATCTCTACTAAAAATACAGCCGAGCATGGCGCCTGTAGGCCCAGCTACTTGGGAGGCTGAGGCAGGAGAACTGCCTGAACTCAGGAGGCGGAGACTGCAGTGAGCCGAGACTGCATTCCAGCCTGGGAGACAGAGGAAGACTCTGTCAAAAAAAAAAAAAAAAGAAAAGAAATGGTAATAAAAAATATTAACATTGGTTAATTTCTGAAAGTATGCCAGATATACTAAATTCTTTTAAATAATTTGCATATATTATCTCATTTTAACCAAGTATATTATGAAGTAATTTTTTCATTGTCCTCATTTTTTATAAATGATGAAACTCAGGCACAGAGAAGTTAAACTTGTGCAAGGCCACACAATAAGCAAGAGATGGGGCCAGGATTTATACCTACTAGCCTTACTCCAGAATCTAGGCTCTTAATGGCAACAACGTATTTTGTTTTTAGAATTCTCTTATTTTCAAGTGGCATATGTCATACTCAAAATGGCTAAAGAAAAAAAAACCTAAAACGTTGTGGTAAATGTGGTTTTAATCACATATAATCCACGGGCTCAAACAGAATCCTTGAGACTTGACCAAGCCTTTTCCATATCCTAAGACTATTTTTCTTTGTTGGCTTGTTAAAGATGCTCACTATATTGTTTTGTACAATCACTGAAACAAGTCAATTGAATCATTAAAAGATGGTCTTTGGAAGCATTATCAGTCCATGAAGACATTTTTTAAAGTCTCACTTTTCATTTCAAAAACTCATATGAGCACCTTTTCCCACGATGGTCACCATATTTGGTGTGGAAATGCAGAATTTTTTTTTTTTTTTTGAGACAGGGTGTCACACTGTCACCTGGGCTGGAGTGCAGTGGCACCATCTCGGCTCACTGCAACCTCCACCTCCCAGGTTCAAGGGATTCTCCCGCCTCAGCCTCCCGAGTAGCTGGGACTACAGGTGCCCACTACCATGCCCAGCTAATATTTTGTATTTTTTTAATAGACAGGGAGTTTCACCATGTTGGCCAGGGTGGTCTCGAACTCCTGACCTCGTGATTTGCCCACCTCAGCCTCCCAAAGTCCTGGGATTACAGGCATAAGCCACCGTGCCCGTCCAAAACGTAGAATCTTATACTATCTGCCCACTTCCTTAAACAGCATGCTTTAAAACGAGCACATTAAAATAGCTATGATGAAAAAATATTCACTTTTTTTGCTATATCTTTTGACTTCAAATAAGGATCTATTGCTGATTGCCAGGATTCTTTATAAATACAAGAATACGTGGATTATCATCATTTAGCTCTCATTCCTTGCTGCATATGTAGCTGT
Source organism: Hylobates moloch (assembly GCF_009828535.3). Lineage (NCBI taxonomy): Eukaryota > Metazoa > Chordata > Mammalia > Primates > Hylobatidae > Hylobates > Hylobates moloch. Next base: position 51,783,636 of record NW_026652279.1, read on the forward strand.
ACTCTATTAGTTTGATAACTCAACACCTGTTCTAGTCCAACCAATGGCTCACAAAATAGACATTAGATAAATAAAATTAGAGTAGAAGCTCTCCTCTTTTATTGTAGGCTTGCAGTGATAGAAGAAAAAGTGGTCAAGCAACTCTCACTCCTGTGAATGCAGATACAATGAGCTGATTCAGCAATTCAATTGTTCATTCAAATTTAGGTAAAATAAATGACAGTCATTATCCTTTTACATTTTATGATATCACATTTTGATTTTATGTGATGTTCAACATTATTGCTTGATAAAGAGAGCTTTCTCTTTTTCTCTTAGTGTTAACTGTGTGTCTTCACTTTTTAACAGCCTCAGTAGTTATGTAACTTGGGACAATGTTTCTCCTCAGGAGTACATCTTAGGATGATTTTTTTTTTTGTATTTTTAGTCTTGTCTTTACTGTTTGTATCCAATAATTAACTTCCTTTTTTCATGGCAAACTTGATTGTTTTGCCAAGGAGGTTTATCTGTTACATTTGAAAAAGGCATACTACTAATTGACAACATTTTATATTAGACAATGTATTGATGAATAAGAGCAGATGCATTACTAGCCCAATATTTAAGTTTTCAGTTATTCATGAGGTTTTCCTGTGTTCACTTTTTTCACTTTATGCTTCCAGATATACTTGTCTCAGCACGTGAAACTTTACATTCTCTATGTATACTGGAATAATAAATACTATTATCATTTATAATAATATTCCAAGTTATAATATGTAAGTAATCATTTTTCATCTGGCAGCCAGTCAGTAAACAAATAAAAGTAAGCTCGTAAAAAAGTGATGATCCCAGTGTAAATAGACAGCCGACATATAAACAAGAAGTACAATAGGGCATTAACACAATGGTCACTAGCAATATAGAATGTAAGGACCACTGGGGAAATTTACACACCTAGAAGCAGCAGAATGCATGGTTCCCTCATTCTTTTGTCATCCCTGTGGAGGAGTGTCCTCAGGTTAAGCTTAGCCAAACACATCATAGAAAGAATCTGGGAAGGAACGAATTAAAGCTGATGTGATACATTTCTTCCCCCAATTACTAAGAGAGTAGAGAGTTGGGATAGTGATGGACGCTTCTGGGGAAGATAAAATAAGGCAGGTGATCCAGTATAAGTTACCTGTAAGAACAACTGGGTCTCCAGACAAATAGACTAATGCTTCTTTCCAGGAGAAGAATCTTTACCTTTGGAATGCTTTGAGTCAGATGCTTCTGATTGAGGTTTGCCTAATGTAAAGACACCTAATACCTATAGATTTATGAGCCATATCTTCCTAGAGAACATAATGTACACTCTGCGGTAGAAACTAGAGATATCTCTTTAATTAAATACTCCTAGTTGTGTGAGGTGACCCTTGAATCTCATTAAGTATCTCCTCATATATTATTTCAAGCCAAAAGCATGGACACAATGCTGAAAGCAGGAAACTAGGGTGTTCTGCAGTATATCCTAAATTTTTTCTTATTTCTCCTATCCCACCTGATTGCTTGTATTCTTGAAATTATTCGTAAAGTTTGACAATTAATAAGACCTTTATTTGTTATTGATGGAACAATCTGGTCTTTGTTTTACCTTAAAGCCCTTTTAATTTAACACAAACATACACACACACACACGCACATATCTTATAGGAACACACTGAGATGAAATAAAACTCTATTAAATTTAAGCAAGGGAATTTAAAAAACAAGGATGTAGGATGACGATTAAATCAAGTGGTTGGAAGTAGACTATTATTAATATCATAGTTTCTGTTGGAGGTAGTGATTTATGGGTGCTTACTGCATTAAAAATATATATATTTAAAAATATAAATAAGTAAGTAAATAGTAGTAGTGGGCCCATCCCAATGCTGTTATATAGTTGCAACTTGATAAATCAGTCAAATAGCTAAATGCAAATAAGTTTTCAGAACCAAATATAAAAATATAGCAGCATGATTTATAATCTTTTGGGTATATACCCAGTAATGGGATGGCTGGGTCAAATGGTATTTCTAGTTCTAGATCCCTGAGGAATCGCCACACCGACTTCCACAATGGTTGAACTAGTTTACAGTCCCACCAACAGTGTAAAAGTGTTCCTATTTCTCCACATCCTCTCCAGCACCTGTTGTTTCCTGACTTTTTAATGATCGCCATTCTGAGTGAGATGGTATCTCATCGTGGTTTTGATTTGCATTTCTCTGATGGCCAGTGATGATGAGAATTTTTTCATGTGTTTTTTGGCTGCATAAATGTCTTCTTGCACACATATGTTTATTGCGGCACTATTCACAATAGCAAAGACTTGGAACCAACCCAAATGTCCAACAACGATAGACTGGATTAAGAAAATGTGGCACATATACACCATGGAATACTATGCAGCCATAAAAAATGATGAGTTCATGTCCTTTGTAGGGACATGGATGAAGCTGGAAACCATCATTCTCAGCAAACTATTGCAAGGACAAAAAACCAAACACCGCATGTTCTCACTCATAGGTGAGAATTGAACAATGAGAACACATGGACACAGGAAGGGGAACATCACACACTGGGGACTGTTGTGGGGTGGGGGATGGGGGGAGTGGGGAGGGATAGCATTAGGAGATATATCTGATGCTAAATGATGAGTTAATGGGTGCAGCACACCAACATGGGACACGTATACATATGTAACAAACCTGCACGTTGTGCACATGTACCCTAAAACTTAAAGTACAATAATAATAAAAAAAGAAAAAGAAAAAAAAGTAGAATTCAAAACTAAACAAATAATATTAAAGCAATTTGTCTAAAAATTAAAAAAAATATAAAGGGATATAAAGTAATATCTTAACTGAATATCAATTTTTACTTCCTAGAAGAGTAGCTGCTATTTGGTTTGAGCTCCTTTTGTAAATGAATGCATTTAATGGAAATGAACATTTTAGAAGCAATTACTGGTTAAAAAATTAAGGGGTAGGAAGGTAATAATCTTCTTCCACCTTCACTTAAGTTTATTTAATAAAGTACAGTGGACCCTTGAACAAAGTGGGGGTTAGGTGCACTGAACCCTGTACATTCAAAAATCAGCATATCACTTTTGATTCCCCAAAAACATAATGACTAATAGCCTACTGTTGACTAGAAGGCTTAGTGATAATCAATTAACACATATTTTGTATATGTATCATATACTGTATTCTTACAAAAAGGTAAGCTAGACAAAAGAAAATGTTATAAAGAAAATCATAAGAAAGACAAAATATATTTGCTATTCATGAAATGAAAATATTTTGTAATAAAAATGTTTTATCCTCACTGTTTTCACACTGAGTAGGCTGAGGAAGAAGAGAGTTTGGTCTTGACGTCTCAGGAATGGCAGAGGCATAGAGAAATCTGCATAAAATATACCCATGCAGTTTAACTCCATGTTGTTCAAGGGTCAACTATCTACTAGAGACTACTATCTAGTAATATCTACTAGAACAAAACAGTTGAAATGAAGTAGTTCGCTTATAGTTAAGTAAGGAAAACTGACTAAACACATTCTCTTTTGTTCCTTTCTGAGGTCATTTTTGAAATATAATAACAGTTTAGTATAATTTATGAGTGATGATAGTGTTGGCAGCCCAGAAAAAAGACCTCTATATTTGGCATCATAAACATTGTGTTAGGCAACATGAGTAGAGATTTGAATATAATATTGCTACAGTCTGGGAGAGAGAAAGACTTATAAACAAATATTTGTTTAAATGGTAGTTTATATAATAAAAGTGTCATCATGGTGGTGTAGAAATTTTCAAGATAAATTAACCAACTAACTCAAGTCTGTTACATAGACACTGAAAAATACCAGCCTCAAATAAATGATTAATGTTATAATGAGCACATAAAACATGGTAATTAAATAGCTAAATTGGCAAAATATAAATCACACATGAAAGTACTATCAATGTATGAAAATACCAACAATAAAGAATAACTTTCCACAATCTAATTAGCACTAAAAGGAATACATAATTACAATACATAACATTTGCAACAATGTGAAACACTTGTACATTTATAGATTGCCAGTTGCAGTCAAAATTGATACTAATTCCTTTGGATGACAAGATAGCAGTAGATACATATATTTAGTTCAGATTCAGAGGGTACATGGGCTTGTTACATGAATACATGCATAATGGTGGAGGTTGGGCTTCTAGTGTATCCATCACCCAAATATTGGACATTGTACCCAGTAGATGATTTTTCAGTCCCCCCTGCCCCCCGCCCTCTGCCCTCCCTCTTTGGAGTACTGAGTCTAATTTCCCCATCTTTATGTCCACATGTACCCTTTGTTTAGCTTCCACTTACAAGCAAGAACCCTCCCTCTTTGGAGTCCTGAGTCTAATTTCCCCATCTTTATGTCCACATATATCTTTTGTTTAGCTCCCACTTATAAGCGAGAACATGTAATAGCTGATTTTTTGCTTCTGTTAGTTCACTTAGGGTAATGGTGTCCAGCTCTATCCATGTTGCTGCAAAGGATATGATTTCATTTTTGTAATCTATTTAAACACGCAACCCTTGATGCTGAAATCTTACATTGGGGTACTTATCTATAAATATAAATTAACTATGTATAATTTATAGTATAAGCTAAACACAGCTGTTGAAATTTCTAGAGTAACCACTAAAAAAAATAGAAATCAAGTATTTTTATGGCCTGAATGTTTGTCCTACCAGCATTCATATGTTGAAACCTAATCACCAATGTGATGTGTTAGGAGATGGGACATTTGGAAGGTAGTTAGATTATCAGGATGGAGCCCTTACAAATGGGATTAGTGAAAATACTAGTTAATCAATGTATGAAAATATCAACAATAAAGAATAACTTTCCACAATTTAATTAGCACTAAAAGAAATATATAATTACAATACACAACATTTGCAAGAATGTGAAAAACTTGTACATTTATGGATTGCCAGTTGCAGTCAAAATTGATACTATTATTAAAATTGACACCTTATTAAAAGAGGCCCCAGTGAGCCTGCCTTGGTCCTTCCACTATATGAGGATATAGCAGAAGACACTGTCTATGAATGACTGTCTATGACACAGGCCCTCACCAGACACCAAAACTGTCAAGTCTTTGATCTTAGACTTCCCAGCTTCCAAAACTGAGAAATAAATTACTGTTGTTTAGTAGCTACCCAGCATACAGTATTTTGTTATAGCAGCCCAAACAGACTAAGACAAGTATATAAATTCCAAACTCTTTAATGGGCAGAAAAAGAAAAGAAAATATAACTTAGCCATCAGTCCAAAAGAAGGCAAGACATTTTATTCTCTTTGAAGCAATTGTGAATGGGAGTTCACTCATGATTTGGCTCTCTGTTTGTCTGTGGTTGGTGTACAAGAATGCTTGTGATTTTTGTACATTGATTTTGTATCCTGAGACTTTCCTGAAGTTGCTAATCAGCTTAAGGAGATTTTGGGCTGAGACAATGGGGTTTTCTAGATATACAATCATGTCATCTGCAAACAGGGACAATTTGACTTCCTCTTTTCCTA
>NW_026652279.1:51789220-51809644 GCF_009828535.3 Hylobates moloch
TGCTGGAGAGGATGTGGAGAAATAGGAACACTTTTACACTGTTGGTGGGACTGTAAACTAGTTCAACCATTGTGGAAGTCAGTGTGGCGATTCCTCAGGGATCTCGAACTAGAAATACCATTTGACCCAGCCATCCCATTACTGGGTATTTACCCAAAGGACTATAAATCATGCTGCTATAAAGACACATGCACACGTATGTTTATTGCAGCACTATTTACAATAGCAAAGAGTTGGAACCAAGCCAAATGTCCAACAATGATAGACTGGATTAAGAAAATGTGGCACATATACACCATGGAATACTATGCAGCCATAAAAAATGATGAGTTCGTGTCCTTTGTAGGGACATGGATGAAACTGGAAAACATCATTCTCAGTAAACTATCGCAAGGACAAAAAAACAAACACTGCATGTTCTCACTCATAGGTGGGAATTGAACAATGAGAACTCATGGACACAGGAAGGAGAACATCACACTCCGGGGACTGTTGTGGGGTGGGGGGAGGGGGGAGGGACAGCATTAGGAGATATACCTAATGCTAAATGACGAGTTAATGGGTGCAGGAAATCAACATGGCACATGGATACATATGTAACAAACCTGCACATTGTGCACATGTACCCTAAAACCTAAAGTATAATAAAAAAAATAAAAATAAATAAAAAAAAATAGAGAGTTCAAACAGAGCAGTATAAAATATACTATGGCCCCTCCGTAATTATGCTATAATTCTGTTGGAGAAAGCAATTATTTTACAAGCCCTATATTCGGACACTTGCTTTAAACTTCCTGAAAAAGGGAAAACTATTCCTTTTAGCCGAGATTATTTTGTTCTTTGCATGTGTTCAAAAATGACTAATATTTCCTGTTCATTTTTTAAAAAGAGAGAACACATTATACACACATAAACACATGTGCATAGACAAACATATATCTTTATGCTCTGAGAATCTTATTAAATACCTTTAGTCTTGTCATTTTTATTTATAAAGGATAGGTTTTATCAGCTTACTGACTCTGAAAGGGGATCTCAAGCATTCTAACCGTGCTTCAAGATAAATGTGTGAGGGTTAGTAGAGCTCTTACTTTGTTTGAGAAAAGATTCATGACTGCATAGTACAAGTCAACCTCATTGTGGATAAAAATAATTGCTTTATATTTACCCATTGAATTACCTTAGCCCAGAATCAATTCACATACCTTCTCACTTGTGACAGAAACACCAAAGAATCCTAATGGGCCAAAACATCCTAATAATATAAGCAGTGAGAATCTGTAGTCATACTGTGATAATTATATGTAACTTTCAAATATATGGGTCAGGAAACTAAATAGTAACTTGGGTGCTACTAATCAGAACATAGGGCCAAGGATTTGTTTACTGATCTGCCAGAACTTTCCTTTCTTGGTGAATGTGCTGATTAACATTAGAAGACCAATAAAATTCCTATTTTACATCTGAGGTAAGCTCTGTTCTTTTCAGAGACTGAGGGATGGCCTGTGTCATCTCTGAAGATCTTTTTTCAATTTGATAAGTCCGTAGAGCATCTGTAATTCTCCAAGGTTATATTTGTAAAATGTTATCGGTTATGAGGCTTCAACTGCAAGGGGTCCTATCCATTGGCCAACTCATGCTGTAAATAATAATAATAATAATTGATGAATTGGAGCTTTATATTATATAGCAGCAGTGCCACTTTCCAAGATCTAGATTCATGGATGTCATTCTGATAGTTGATTTTGTTCATTTCCCCAGACACTCTCCACAGCCAACTACAAAGAAGTAGTAACTGTCCTAATTCTACAGAATGGTAAAATACACCAACATACCAAAACTACTTTAAAAAAGAAGTGGACATTTTAAAAAAACTTTATCTTTCATAAGAATTAACATATAGCAGCAGGCAATCAAACTTACTAAACTGGGAAAGAAATCTTGTCAACTACTTAAGAAGAGTAAGCATCTATGAATAGAAGAGGGAGCAGGGGACTCAGACCTGGTGAGACCTGGTTGCTTTACCTAAGGAAAGCTATATGGGTTTCCTGAACCTTGTTCTTACTTATTTATAAAATTAGGTAATAAGGTCAGGCAGGGTGGATCACGCCTGTAATTCCAGCACTTTGGGAGGCTGAGGTGTACGGATCACTTGAGGTCAGGAGTTCAAGACCAGCCTGACCAACATAGTGAAACCCCATCTCTACTAAAAAAAAAAAAAAAATACAAAAATTAGCCGGGTGTAGTGGCGGTGCCTGTAATCCCGGCTACTCAGGAGGCTGAGGCAGGAGAATCACTTGAACCTCAGAGGTGGAGGTTGCAGTGAGATTGCGCCACTGCACTCCAGCCTGGGCAACAGAGCTAAACTCCATCTCAAAAAAAAAAAAAAAAAAAAAAAAAATGGTAATAATACCTAGGACTGAATGAGGAAAATAAATGAGATAATGTATATAAATCAAGGCAAATAGTAGACTCTTGATAAAATGGTGCCTTTTTTGACAACAAAGATAAAGAATTTGGTTTTATAAGAATGAATGAAAAAGGATAATAAAATATGAGAGAAGCTTAATGTTGGAAGCCTTTTAGTTATGATTACTGAAGAAAAGTGCCCCCCTCTTCCGAAAGCCTTTTAAGTTTAAAAGGAAAAAATTATGGAGGCAGGCCATAATTCTAAATATATATTAGATGAAAATGAAAATAAAATAAAAATGACACAAATTGGCTCCAGTGTGGGGGAGGAGTGGAATTAAACTTGCAGATAAAAGGAAGTAGAATTTGGAGCAAGTTATTTTCCCAGAAGAACTACAAGATAACCCCAATTCAAATTAATTTCCTAAACATAGACACAGATGTTTTTGCATAATTTCCATAACTTCACCTCATATATTGGTTTCTACTAACAAGGAAATGGAATTAATCCTGTAGCTACTTGTGGAAGTATATCTCTTTCTTCTCACTCGTGTTTTACATTTTAAGGTAGGCAGTTAAGAAATTAGGACAAAGAGCTGAGTGTGATGAATGCAGATGTGAGTATGTGAGATTCAAATAGATACACTTAAGACACTGAGGATATGTACAAAATGAAATCTACAACTATAAGTATCACTTGAAATAATTCTTGTCTTGATCAAGATGCACTTTGCAATTCAGTTGGACAATCAAGAAAGAATGATGCATACAGTACACCCAGTGGCTCATGATTAGGCCTGGTGTAATTCTCAGGAGTGGAATTAACAATACAACAATACAGAGGAATACCACTGTATATTAGAAGATACTTCCTCCACAAAGAGGACAGCTGTAGCTTTAAAAGCCAATATGATACCTAAGAACTTACAGGTTTTGTAGGGGATACTAACAGCTAGTGCCATGAAGAGAATACAATTCTTAAAATATTAGGGACATCAAAATTGCCCAGGAATTTTTTTGTGAAATTAATGACAGTAAAATTTAATACTAACATATATGAGAAAATTTACTTATTCACAAGTGAATACAACTTCTCTTTCTGATTGAGATGAACTCCAGAAACTCATCTACAAGTGGAAAAATTAGCATGTTTTTAATTTGTTAAAGAACATCAATTATTCTTACTCTGAATATTTGAATTGAATTTGAGTTTATTCATTCACTTACTCATTTATTCAACAAACTTTGATTGAGTTCCTATCACATGTCAGCATTTTAAAAAATGCTAGCAGGAAAAATAAAGAGACAGGTTATGTTCAGTTTTCATTAGGAATTAAGCAAGAAACCAACTAACAGTCCAACCAACTACCTAGCAGAATATCACTTTAATACTTTTATTTCAAATTATAGGCCCACTTTTCTGCTAGCTATATTAAAATGACATGATAAGCTAGGTATGATATTTAATTTTTATTTATTAGCATGTAAAATCTATACAATATGTAAAATTTATTAGAAAAGACATATAATACCTGATGCAACAGGTACTAAAATAGCCACAATACTGAATTTAGTCACCAGATCACATAGTATCAGAGATTTGTCATTTAATAATTATATTTTGAGAACAGCCCAACTCAAAAATGTAAAGAAAAATGGCATAGTTACCTTCTGCGTGTGAAAAGCAACAGTAATGTCCTATTGTGGATGTAAGATATCACTAGATTTGAGGAACTTTGGTGCAAACTTAAGAATTTGGCACCCAATTTTGGAGAACAGGTATATAAACAAAGCATGAAAATATTACACAGTACGTTTTACAAAAAAAAAAAAAGAGTGAGTTGTGTGGACAATAATTGCTAAATAGATTCCAACTGACAGAGTCCATGAAGAGGTAAAAATACTAGTTTACCCTGATATGGCTTGGCTCTGTGTCCCCACTGGAATCTCACTTTTAATTGTAATAATCCCCTTGTATTACAGGAGGGACTGGTGGGAGGTAATTGAATCATGGGGGCAAGTTTTCCCCATGCTGTTCTCATGATAGTGAATAAGTCTCATGAGATCTGATGGTTTTATAAAGGGGAGTTGCCCTGCACACACTCTCTTGCCTGCCACCATATAAGATATGTCTTGAGGCTTCCCCAGCCATGTGGAACTGAGTCCATTAAACCTCTTTCTTTATAAATTACCCAGTCTTGGGTATGTCTTTATTAGCAGCATGAGAACAAACTAATACAAAGCAGTAATACCCTATTCTGGATGTGACATATCACCATATTTGAGGAACTTTGGTGCAAACTTAAGAGTTTGGCAACCAGTTTTGGAGAACAGGTACATAAACAAATCATGACAATATTAGACAGTACATTTAAAAAACAAAAAGAGTTGTGTGGAAAATAATTGCTAAACAGATTCCAATTAACAGAGTTCATGAAGAGGTAAATATACTAGTTTACCCTGAAAAATTCAAGTACTGAACTTGTAATCATAGAAAGGCATTTGAATAAAAATTAAAAATTAAATATAACAAATGAAATTACTAGAAGCCTCTAAAGATTTCAGGTAGTGACTAGTACTGTTAAGAAAGAGAAGAAAAAGAAAAAATAAACAGAGACATTTTTGTGAGTGTGTGCTAGGGTAAAGAAATATGGAGTAGAAATAGAGACAGTATTGAAATAAATGGGTTTGGTTTTAAAATTAGAGAAATTGAGACACCTGCAAGCAGTTAGAAATATGAATATAACTTGCAGTGAAAATAGGGTTCAAAATAAATAGTAAGTCATAAGAAATATAAAATGTAGGATGTTTTAGAAGAGTATGCTAATATTTTATAATATGATATCCATCATCAGGGACCAAAAGTAGAAAAAGCCAGCAAGTTTTACTGAAGAAAAGAGGGCTAGAATAGTTCAGTTTTTCAGGGAGTTGTAGAACAAATCATTAAGAAGGAAGGAAGTCGATGGCAGTGGATAACTGTTACCAATGGGATTAAAGGTCATGAAAACTTCTAGGATAGTTTAAGTTGGTCCCTGATAGAAACAAAAATATGTGCATAATTCTGGTCATTTATAGCACTTTAAGTCAGTTTATATAAATGATTAAAATAAAACGGCATGTATACATCTACATTAGCACAGTCTTTGGTATGTACATACATTATCTTTCCAGGAATCTTAGGGGCAGAGACAGAAAATAAGACAGACAACCACTACCAAAATCTTGTGCATCTTACTAACCAGAATGTTTCAGAACCCTGCACATCTGCACATCTGCACATCTCCAATATATGTTGTATAAGCCCGATCAGAAAAATTGGTCCAGCTCACCTGAAACTTCACTTAGATAAGAGTAAGAATAGATTGTTGCTGGTAGGAGACAGAAAAGGGGGTGCTCTTTCATCATAGACCTCCACATTTGGTGAGATGTAGCTCTGAACCATATTCTCTGTAACAAGGGCGAAAGCTAGCCCCTGTCCTTTCTTCTGTGACTAGTGAGAAAAAATGAAGTCAAGAGATGTCTTGTATTGATAGATTCTACAGAAACACAGAGAGAATAAACACCTATTCGGCACTGTTTTACACTTATCAGCTGCTAAACCTGGGTTGCCTCATTGCAGTACCATACTCTAAGATAACTAAGGATGGATGAGGAAATTGAGCTTAGAGAGGTTACATGAAACACCCAAGAGAAACAGTCAAAGGCAGAGCTGGAATTCAAACCCAATTATCTATGTCTTACTAAACATACATCTTTTCACAGCCTTATCTCTGTGGTCTGAATTTCTGAGCCCCTTCTAGGTACAAGCTAAAAGAAGAAGCAATCCTCCAAAAAAAAAAAAATGGAAAGGGGGGAAGGGAGTAACTTTACAGTGGAGAAACCTGGCAAGTACTATCTTAGCCAAGTGACCAAGGTTAGCATTATTAGTGTTTAGTCAGTATACCTATAAACCAATGTGGAGAAAGGAGACCTCTTAACTACTATTGGTGGGGATGTAAATTAGTATAAACATTATGGTCAACAGCACTGAGGCTCCTCAAAAAAATAAAAGTAGAACTATCATATGATCCAGCAATCCTACTACTGGGTTTTTATCCAAAAGAAATAAAATCAATATGTTGAAGAGACATCTGCAATCCCACTATTATAGCACCATTCACAATAGCCAAGATAAGGAACCAACCTAAGTGTCCACCAATGGATAAATGGATAAAATATTGTTGTATATGTACAGAATGGAATGCTATTCAGCCATAAAGAAGGAGGAAATCCTGTCATTTGTGACAACATGAATGAGCCTGAAGGACATTATGTTAAGTGAAATAAGCTAGGCAAAGGCAAATTACCCATTATCTCACCCTTATTCGGAATATAAAACAATTGGGTTTCATAAAAGTAGGGGGTAGAATAGTATTTACCAGAGTCTTGTAAAGGTAGCAGGGAGAGGAGATGGAGAGAAGCTGATCAATAAACACTATGTTACAATGTCCTTATTCCTTATACAGAAGGAATAAGTTCTGGCATTCTAAAGCAGAGTAGGGTAACTATGGTTAACTATAATGTATTCTACATTTCAAAAGAACAAAAAGATCAGATTTTGAGTGTTCTTATCACATATAAATGGTGAATGTTCCCATATATATACACAATGTGCAAATAAATCAGGGTAATTAGCCAAGGGTAATTAGATTTTGAACATATATGAAAACGGAGACACAAATTTTGTCACTGAGATAGTCAAAAGTTGCTCCCTGATAGCAAAAGACAAGCAATCCAGTAGCTAGCTAGATACCCCGATCAACAGGCCAATTACCCTGATTTGATTATTTATACATTGTATACATTTATGGAAACATCACACTATAACCCATAAATATGTACAATTATGTGTCAATTAAAAATGGCATTAAAAAAGCTAAGCCTAGTGCCCAGAGATGGCCATAGCTAATGTTTCAGTTATTATTTGCAACAATTTTATATGTAACAAAATGTGAATACTTAAAAATTGACTGCCCTGATCTGCCACATCACATGCAGTTTTGAAAACATTTACCCAACCATTCGCAAATGACAGCTAAGAATTTATAGATTTTTGAAACATAATTTTAGACATTCCCAGTGTTTTAATTTGTTGTAGATCATAATGCTATTTCTAATGTTTATTCCTATTATAAGCCACACTCATGGAACCAAACTAGGTGTCCATTGTTGGATGAATGGATAAAGAAGATGTGATACAAATATCACATTTTCAGTATACATATATATACATGTGTGTGCGTGTGTGTTTGTGTGTACGTATATATGTGTGTGTATATATATATACACACACACACACAGCCATAAAATTCAGCCATTAAAAAAGAAAGAAATCTTTCTTTTTAATTCAGCCATTAAAAAAGAAAGAAATCCATGTTGTCATTTGTGTCAACATAGATGAAGCTGAAGGATATTGGGTTCAGCGAAATAAGTCAAGCACAGAAAGGCAAATACTGCATGATCTAACTTATATGTGGAATCTAAGAAAGTTGATCTCACGGAGAGAATGATCATCAGAGGCTGGTGTGATTAGGGGAGGGAGGAGATGGAGAGCTGTTGGTCAAAGGATACAAAATTACAGTTAGGCAGAATGAAAAATTTCATGAGATCTCTCGTACCTCAAGATGACTATAGTTAGTGATGATATATTGAATTATTGAGAAATGTAAAGAGAGTGAATGTTACGTGCTAGCACCAAAAAATGATAACTTGTGAGGTTCTGCGTGTGTTAATTAGCTAGATTTAGCCATTCACAATGTATATACATTTCAAAACATCATGTTGTACATGATAAAAAAACAAGTTATCTGTCAATATAAAAATATAAAAATGCAAGGAAAAATTAAGGAGATAGAAAATACAGAAAAAATAAACTACACTCATATATTTAAAAAAGTAAAGAAATAGTGATGAAGGATTAGCTATTTGTAAACTGGAGTGCTTATCTATTTCCTTTCTTAGACTATTTCTTTAGACTATTTAAGCTTTTTTTTAGAACTTGTTTAGCTGTATAAGTTAATGTGTCACATACTGTTATTATTTCCTTTCATTTTTAAAAATTCATAGTCCTTATCACATATTATTATACTCAGTGAGATAAAATTATCTTTTCTAAGCACAGGCTAGAATAGCTGCATAAATGATAGACTTTGTGAATTCCGAGGAGTTATGAGAAGAAATAACCCTTACTGCCTTCACTGGGGGGTTTCTAGTATCATGCTAGACACCTATAACTCCCTACATATAAATCCACCTGAAGGAAAGCACTTAGAGATAGATAAGAAAACTCACATGATACCTCAGTCATCTGACAATAAAGGGGCAAGAAACTTGCAAGTGACTTGTTACAATTGAAAATTCTCCCCAGGTGAATTAAAAACTCAGATTTGAAATCCATGTCTTCATAAAGCCAAGGGTAATTACATTTTGAACATATATGTAAATGAAGACACAAATTTTGTTACTGAGATAACTAAAATTTGCTTCCTGATAGCGAAAGACAAGCAATCCAGTAGCTAGCTAGAAACCTCTGATTAATTGGCCAAGCATATTATAAGGCAATGGAGCAATGGTATCCAGGGATCAACGTTATCACTCACAAGGTGCTCAATCCATCCCACTTGGGAGGATTAGAGCTTACTCAACAATTTGGCACCATGCCAGAGTTTTATGCTGAAGCAAAAATAGCATTGTATAAATGGAATATAACAAATTTCTGGTCACTGAAACTTTAGCGTTTTGGACAAGCGAAGTGAGTTAGATAGCATTCTATGTCTTTTCTTTCCCTCCCTCTCTCCCTTCTTTCTTCCTTCCTTTCTTCTTTCTTTCCTTATTTATTTATTTTTACTATTTTTGCAACTTATATTTGAAGTTATTGCTTTTAGAACTATACAAGTGACTAGTCTCACTCTCATTGTCTTGCTTTGGATTCTGAACAGGTTGAATTAGTGCCAAAAATATGAAAGTCTTGAGCTCTATTACTAAGGTGACACATTCTGTTTTAAAATAATCAAAGAGAACTATTTTATTTATTTATTTATTTATTTATTTATTTATTATTTATTTATTTTTTGAGACGGAGTCTCACTCTGGTGCCCAGGATGGAGTGCAGTGGCATGATCTCTGCTCACTGCAACCTCCGCCTCCCGGGTTCAAGCAATTCTCCTGCCTCAGCCTCTTGTGTAGCTGGGATTACTGGCGCCTGCCACCATGTCCAGGTAATTTTTGTATTTTTAGTAGAGACAGGGTTTCACCATGTTGGTCAGGCTGGTCTCAAACTCCTGACCTCAGATGGCCCACCTGCCTCGGCCTCCCAAAGTGCTGGGATTACAGGCGTGAGCCACCTCGCCCAGCCTCAAAGAAATCTATTTAAGGCCAGAGAGCATTAATAGATTTACAACTCTAATTGACTTAGCCTGCCATACATGACCATGAACTTCCTCTTCAGATACAATGACATAGTAAGAAATAATGAAGACATTACCTGAAAATGGAAATTAAAGGGCCTGCACTTCTGAGTGGTCTGAGCTTTGTGATTCTTTTCAGGTCAATTCATTTGGTAGCTATAGTTTAAATGAAATTTTTAATATCTGTTAGATGAGCCAAAATTACATCTAAATTTACCTCTGAAATTCTGTTTTAATAAAAGTGTTACTATTTCAGTTTCAAAGTGTTTCTATTGTTTCCTGGGCCTAAATTTACAGATCCTATAATTTTTTCTTTTTCACTTTGTCAAATTATATTTCACCCATTTTCTGCTTTCAAATAACAAATTTGATTATTATTCTAGAAAATATTTTAGCTTTTAATTTTACATTTTTCATAACCAATACTTAAGATAATTTATTAAAATAATCATTTAAGGATGTAAAGAAGTTAGGAATAGTTTTGTATTTAGCATACAATAAAAAAGTTGACAGAAAAAGCAAAAATAACACAGAAATAAACAAAACATGCTTGACAGATCACTGCTTAAGAAAACAACAACAATGGAAACTCTTGCTCATTACTCCCTGAGTTCCTGGGTAGAATTTTTTTGTTGGTCTATGATGGAGAAAAAGAACCCTGAGATTTGTATTAATATAACACTTTTATTGAGATACAATTTACATAGCATACATCTCACCCGTTTAAAGTATACACTTCAATGTTTTTTAGCATGTTTCATGTGGTTATGCAACCATAACCACAATCAATTTTAGAAAATTTTCATCACTCCAAAAGGAAACTCTGTACTGCTTCACAGTGTCTCCCTATTTCCCTCCAAACCTCTAGTCCTAAGCCACAGGGAATCTACTTTCTGTCTCTATAGATCTGTGTATTCTGGACATGTCATATACTAAGTATGTGGAATTACACAATATGTGGTATTTTGTGACTAGCATCTTCCATTTGGCAAAATGTTTTCAAAGTTAGTCTATATGTAGGATCTATAAGTCTTCATTATTTATGTTGCATAATAATATTCCATTGTATAGATATACCACATTTTATTTATTCATTCATCATTTGATAGACATTTAGATTTTTCTACTTTTGGCTATTATTAATAATGCTTCTATAACTATTTGTGTCAAGTTTTCTACGAACATATATTTTATTTATTTGGGGTATATGCCGTAAGAGAGGAATTGCTGGTTCATAAGGCAACTGTATGTATAATCTTTTGAGAAACTGTCAAGTTATTTTCTAAAATGGTGGCACTGCTTTACATTCCATACCAGTAGTGTTTGAGGGTTCCAAATTCTATAACTACATCCCTATCAATACTTACCATCTGTTATTTTCAAATTATAGCCATCCTAGTGCATCTGATGTGGTATTCCATTGTAGTTTTGAGGTTTCTCATTGTGGCTTTGATTTGCATTTTCCTAATGGTTAATGATGTTGAACATCTTTTCATGTGCTTATTAGCCATTTGTATATATTCTTGGGAGAACTATTTTTGTACGTTGTTTAAATTTAATGTAGTCTACTCCTGTGGTTATTTTGAAATATATTCAATAAATTATCGATAAAGATAGCCACCCTATTGTGCTACTGACTAGATCTTATTTCTACTAACTGTATTTTTGTACCCATTAACCAACCTCTCTTTATCACCCTCTCCCCATTATCCTTCCTAGCCTCTGGTAACCATCATTCTACTCTCTAATTCTATGAGATCAGTGTTTTTAGCTCCCACATGTGAGAATATGCAGTATTTGTCTTTCCGTGCCTGCCTTATGTATTTGATGTTATTGTAATTGCAATTGTTTTCTTAATTTCATTTTCACTTTATTTTCTGCTAGTGTATAGAAATGTAATTTATTTTTATGTCTTGACCTTGAACCGTGTAACATTGCTGAATGGCTGTTTTTTTAGTTCCAATAAATTTAGTGTTTATATGGATTCCTAAAGAATTTTCTGCATACAAGATCCTGTCATCTGCAAATAGCAATCGTTTAATTCCTTCTTCCCAATCGAGATGACTTTGATTTCATTTTCTTGCCTAATTGCCCTGGCTAGAACCTCCGGTAAAATGTTTAATAGAGTAGTTAGAATGAACATCCTGTCTATTTACTGATCTTAAGAAGAAAGCATTTGGTCTTTCACAATTAAGTAGGATGTTATAATAGCTGTGGGTTTTTCATGGATGACCCTTATCTGTTTAAGGTAGTTCTCTTCTGTTACTAGTTTGATGACAGCTTTTATCATGAAGGGGTACTGAATTTTGTCAAATGCTGTTTCTGAGCTGATTGAAATAATCTTGTGGTTTTTTCTTTATTCTACTAATATGATGTAGTACATTAATTGATTTTTAAGATGTTAAACTAACCCGAGTTGTTTTTTTTTCTTAATATATGTAGCAGAACACAAGTAAATCTGGGATAATTAGTCCAGGG
The DNA here is from genome assembly GCF_009828535.3 of Hylobates moloch. Taxonomy (NCBI): domain Eukaryota; kingdom Metazoa; phylum Chordata; class Mammalia; order Primates; family Hylobatidae; genus Hylobates; species Hylobates moloch. The sequence continues at coordinate 51,801,553 of NW_026652279.1, forward strand.
ATTCAAACAGCGGTACATGAAACACATATTTACTAAAACCTGCCAATTTGGAGAAAATCTTAGAATATTTTAAGAGTTAATCACAGAAACCCAATTTATAATTTATGTAATATAACGTTATAGAAGGCACATAATTAATATTTAAGCTGTTTAGGTAGGAAACCAATTTTTAATATATTAAATTAGCAATTTCAAGCAACTAACAGATTTCTGTGTATCTATTGCAGTGAGTATTCCTAACCAATTAACTGAATGTTTTAAGGTTTGTCCGTATGAATAAATAACAATCAAGTTGACTGAGGAAAATAAAATACTTGAGTAACACCATGTTTCTGGATACTGAGAAAATACTAATTATTTCCAAAGTTAATTGTAAATTGAAAGCAATAGCATTCTAAACACAGAATATTTAGGAAACAAGCTAAGACAGTGCCAAATCTCACCTAAACCAAGTAAGGAGATTTTTTAAAATTGAAAAATAGTAACAATTGAAAATTAACATTAGCATACATGAACCATCTTCCAGAGCTTTGGAAAGTCAAACAGTGTGGTATTCGTGCTGGGAAAAAATTGTAATATAATAGAATACATGAAAAGACAATAATGTAGTATAAACAAGGTTTATTTTAAGTGAACTAAAAATATGATGAATTGTATTGAAATATTTCATTAAGAATTGGAGGAAAAACTAGTAAAATTCTTACCTCATACACCACACCAAAATTATTATAAGTTGATTAAGTTGGATAAAATTTTAAATAACATCTAAAAACAATAGACTTTGTTAAAAGAATCACTACATTTATTTTTGTTGTGGAGGCAGATAATTGTCAAGTATATGAAGTAAAATGGGATGTATGGTTTTTCTTCCTAATCACCATCATATCTGGCATTGATTAATAAATCTAATTTCCAAAATAAAAAAACAACCAAAATTCAGGATGCCCTTCCCAGCCATATATTCTCCCTCCCAAGGTGACACTATTCACTTTCTTCTCTCCATAAACCTAATTCCTTCTATTGAAAAAAAAAAAAAGTTTCTCCAGTCAAAGCAAATGTTGCCTTTACTATTAAGGCCCTTGGTGGCTCATACCTTGCATTTTCTCTTAGTTAGTCTGCCTGTCACTTTAGTTCATGTAGCAAAATAATTTATTACTCTGTGCTCTAAGCCAATGCCTTATAAACTTTGCAATTTTGGATCTTGTTAAAATTCGAATCTTGATGCATACATCTAGATAGGCCCCAAGATTCTGTCTTTCTTACAAATTTTTGGGTGATGCTAATGTAGCTGATGTATGGACCACACTTTCAGTAGCAAGGGTCTATTTTATTAACAAATCCATTTTCTTACCATTGCCTCCTTGGCTGTAAAGCAGGATGCTAACATGCTACTTCCTTATTTAGAGATTTCACACTCATATTAACTGATTTTATTAGGAGATCAAAATATGACTATCCAAGAATATCATATTTCTTCATAATCAAATGAGTTAATGAATGTGAAAATATTTTATAAACTGAAAGATATTATAAATATAGCTTATTTTAAATGTTGACACATATTAAGTAACATAATTACTTATAAATATAAAAGTAAAGTAAGGTTGGCTGTGTCCAACTGATACAGGTTTCATTTACTCTAACGTATAGAATTGATATGAAAACTTAGAGGCTAGATTCTACTCATCTCCTGTATTAGTCTGCTTTGGCTGCCATAACAGAATACCACAGACTGAGTAACTTAAAAAACAGAAATTTATTTTCTCACATTCTGATAGCTGGAAGTCTAGTATCAAAATGCCTGCAGAGTTGATTTCCGGTGAGGCCTCTCTTCCTGATTTGCAGACAGCCACCTTCTCTCCCTGTCCTCACATGGCCTTTCTACTGTGCACGCACTCCTGATGTTTCTTTCTCTTCTCTTGCGGACATCAGCCCTACTGGATTGAGGACTCACCCCTTATGACCTAATTTTAACTTAATTATCCCCTTAAATCCCCTATCTGAAAATACTATCACACTGAGGGTTAGGTCTTCAGCATATGAATTTTAAGAAAACACAATTCAGTCCTTAACAGTTGCCCTTACCAAAGGTTAAAGATATTATCTTATCTATCTATTCAAATCATATTTATAACTGACTCATGCTTTTTTTATTCTAATTTTGAGGCCAAATACAAACGGAATGGTACCCATAGCAGTATGATTCTGGTGTACAAATGAAACATAAAGAAAAAATATATTTTGTTTCTTTTTTCCCTCAGCAGTTTTCCCTTTCTCAAATTGCATAAATTATCCTAACCTACCCTCCTTTAATTGGATAACCAGCTAATAGTTATTTAGTAATTTATAGCATCTACATGCTACAACCACTATAATTTTGAATCCTGTCCTTAGACATAGCTAGCCCTCTTTGAAAAGGAACATAACCCTTTACAAAGAATGAATCATTTTAAAGAACGTTAAACAAAGTGTAGGAAGATTGTTAAGCAAATGATAGAATACTCTACAATTACAATTTTTCTTAATTATACACCGCCCTGACACTCAATAGAAAATGCAGATGAACCATTTAATGCATTTATAAATAAGATCAAATCTGATCCCATTAAATATGCCAGTGGTACTTGCTATTAACTCTTTGCTTAGGTCTCGTTTTTTTCCTCACCTTTGGCTGAATTTTATTGAAACAGACATACCAGTTTCAGGCTTTTAATCCTGTAAAGTAATCAAAATAAAAACAATTTAAAACATCTTTGAAATGATCATTTGTAAACTGCAAGCCTAACTTGATGTTATCAGACTCAGGTTATTAGAGTTTTGCTTCAAGGTGATAACCTTTTCTAACACAGAGTTCATATACAATCATTTGTGCATTCTTATTCATTAACTAAAACCACAGGAGGCATTGGTCTGATTAAAAGACCAGTGCATTGTCATAGAAAGAGACAAATCCAAATTATAACTGATTTTTTTTTCTTTACTATCTCCCTTAAAGAGTCTGAAGATGGCCATGCGGGGATATTGTGCTGGTTCTCTGTTGTCTGAGGGTTATGACAGTTTGAAAGGAAGGACAAGGCCAGGATGATCTCTACTGAAGTGTAAACACACATAAACATGCTGTGCACATGCACACACACACACATACACACACACGCACCCACCCCACATAGACACACACATTCTTTGGGGAAGAACTTTTACAATCCTTGATCTTTCATTTTAAATTAACTTTATATACATTGTTTAGCTCAATTCCAAAATGTTGTTTTCCTTAAGGTGAATTTATTCTCTCAGCTAGCATATTCCTATTATTCAATAAATTCATTAAAGGTATAATTTCAAGAAATCTACATTTGAAAAGAAATTCACTTTTGTTTACAAAAACTCTTCATGAAAGCTAAGCAGAAAGGTGAAGTTATATTGCTATTCTAAACACATTGAAGAATTAATTACATTTATCTCTGTATATTTCTGAAAACATGAATTAATGAAAAGAAAACACAAAGGTCTCATCTATGGTCTTTTATATGACATCTTAGTAAGTTAGGCTGAAAATTTTACCGCTTTTCTCTCTTTTTTTTTTTTTTTTGAGATGGAGTTTTGCTCTTGTTGCCCAGGCTGGAGTGCAATGGTGCAATCTCGGCTCATCGCAACCTCCACCTCCCGGGTTCAAGCAATTCTCCTGCCTCAGCCTCCCGAGTAGCTGGGATTACACGCATGTGCCACCACGCCCAGCTAATTTTGTATTTTTAGTAGAGACGGGGTTTCTCCATGTTGGTCAGGCTGGTTTCAAACTCTTGACCTCAGGTGATCCACCTGCCTCAGACCCCCAAAGTTCTGGGATTACAGGCATGAGCCACCGCGCCCAGCCACCTCTTTCCTCTTTTCTACTGCTTACTGTTAATATACGATTAAATTAAAAATTAGTCCTAATCAAAACTGAAAAGTTCTGCTCAATAGAACATACCACCAAAAAATAAACAGAAAAACTGTACATTGGAAGAAAATATGCATGGCAAAAATATATGACAAAACTTGGCTTTCAGAATATAAAAAATTATCTGTGACTCAATAATAAAAAATATAGGGGGTGGAGCCAAGATGGCCAAATAGGAACAGCTCCGGTCTACAGCTCCCAGCCTGAGCGACACAGAAGATGGGTGATTTCTGCATTTCTGTTTGAGGTACCGGTTTCATCTCACTAGGGAGTGCCAAACAGTGGGTGCAGGACAGTTGGTGAAGCGCACTGTGCGCGAGCCGAAGCAGGGCAAGGCATTGCCTCACTTGGGAAGCGCAAGAGGTCAGGGAGTTCCCTCTCCTAGTCAAAGAAAGGGGTAACAGACGGCACCTGGAATATCGGGTCAGTCCCATCCTAATACTGCGCTTTTCCAATGGGCCTGGTAAACGGCACACTAGGAGATTGTGTCCCGCACCTGGCTCGGAGGGTCCTGTGCCCACGGAGTCTCGCTGATTGCTAGCACAGCAGTCTGAGATCAAGCTGCAAGGCGGCAGCGAGGCTGGGGGAGGGGCGCCCGCCATTGCCCAGGCTTGCTTAGGTAAACAAAGCAGCCAGGAAGCTCGAACTGGGTGGAGCCCACCACAGCTCAAGGAGGCCTGCCTGCCTCTGTAGGCTCTACCTCTGGGGGCAGGGCACAGACAAACAAATAGTCAGCAGGAACCTTCACTGACTTAAATGTCCCTGTCTGACTGACAGCTTTGAAGAGAGTAGTGGTTCTCCCAGCACGCAGCTGGAGATCTGAGAACGGACAGATTGCCTCCTAAAGTGGGTCCCTCACCCCTGAGCAGCCTAACTGGGAGGCACCCCCCCAGTAGGGACAGACTGACACCTCACTCAGCCGGGTAATCCTCTGAGACAAAACTTCCAGAGGAACTATCAGACAGCTGAATTTGTGGTCTCATGAAAATCCACTGTTCTGCAGCCACCGCTGCTGACACCCAGCCAAACAGGGTCTGGAGTGGACCTCTAGTAAACTCCAACAGACCTGCAGCTGAGGGTCCTGTCTGGTAGAAGGAAAACTAAAAAACAGAAAGGACATCCACACCAAAAACCCATCTGTACATCACCATCAGCAAAGACCAAAAGTAGATAAAACCACAAAGATGGGGAAAAAACAGAGCAGAAAAACTGGAAACTCTAAAAAGCAGAGCACCTCTCCTCCTCCAGAGGAATGCAGTTCCTCACTAGCAACGGAACAAAGCTGCATGGAGGATGACTTTGACGAGTTGAGAGAAGAAGGCTTCAGACGATCAAACTACTCTGAGCTACGGGAGGAAATTCAAAACAATAGCAAAGAAGTTAAAAACTTTGAAAAAAAATTAGAAGAATGGATAACTAGAATAACCAATGGAGAGAAGGGCTTAAAGGAGCTGATGGAGCTGAAAGCCAAGTTTCGAGAACTACGCAAAGATTGCAGAAGCCTCAGTAGCAGATGCGATCAACTGGAAGAAAGGGTATCACTGATGGAAGATGAAATGAATGAAATGAAGCGAGAAGGGAAGTTTAGAGAAAAAAGAATAAAAAGAAATGAACGAAGCCTCCAAGAAATTTGGGACTATGTGAAAAGACCAAACCTACGTCTGATTGGTGTACCTGAAAATGACAGGGAGAATGGAACCAAGTTGGAAAACACTCTGCAAGATATTATCCAGGAGAACTTCCCCAATCTAGCAAGGCAGGCCAACATTCAGATTCAGGAAATACAGAGAACGCCACAAAGATACTCCTCGAGAAGAGCAACTCCAAGACACATAATTGTCAGATTCACCAAAGTTGAAATGAAGGAAAAAATTTTAAGGGCAGCCAGAGAGAAAGGTCGGGTTACCCACAAAGGGAAGCCCATCAGACTAACAGCTGAGCTCTCAGCAGAAACTCTACAAGCCAGAAGAGAGTGGGGGCCGATATTCAACATTCTTAAAGAAAAGAATTTTCAACCCAGAATTTCCTATCCAGCCAAACTAAGCTTCATAAGTGAAGGAGAAATAAAATACTTCACAGACAAGCAAATGCTGAGTGATTTTGTCACCACCAGGCCTGCCCTAAAAGAGCTCCTGAAGGAAGCACTAAACATGGAAAGGAACAACCGGTACCAGCCACTGCAAAAACATGCCAAATTGTAAAGACCATCGAGGCTAGGAAGAAACTGCATCAACTAATGAGCAAAATAACCAACTAACATCATAATGACAGGATCAGATTCACACATAACAATATTAACTTTAAATGTAAATGGGCTAAATGCTCCAATTAAAAGACACAGACTGGCAAATTGGATAAGGAGTCAAGACCCATCAGTGTGCTGTATTCAGGAAACCCATCTCACGTGCAGAGACACACATAGACTCAAAATAAAGGGATGGAGGAAGATCTATCAAGCAAATGGAAAACAAAAAAAGGCAGGGGTTGCAATCCTAGTCTCTGATAAAATAGACTTTAAACCAACAAATATCAAAAGAGACAAAGAAGGCCATTACATAATGGTAAAGGGATCAATTCAACAAGAAGAGCTAACTATCCTAAATATATATGAACCCAACACAGGAGCACCCAGATTCATAAAGCAAGTCCTGAGTGACCTACAAAGGGACTTAAACTCCCACACAATAATAATGGGAGATTTTAACACCCCACTGTCAACATTAGACAGATCGATGAGACAGAAAGTTAACAAGGATATCCAGGAATTGAACTCAGCTCTGCACAAAGTGGACCTAATAGACATCTACAGAACTCTCCACCCCAAATCAACAGAATATACATTTTTTTTAGCACCACACCACACCTATTCCAAAATCGACCACATAGTTGGAAGGAAAGCTCTCCTCAGCAAATGTAAAAGAATAGAAATTATAACAAACTGTCTCTCAGACCACAGTGCAATCAAATTAGAACTCAGGATTAAGAAACTCACTCAAAACCTCTCAACTACATGGAAACTGAACAACCTGCTCCTGAATGACTATTGGGTACATAATGAAATGAAGCCAGAAATAAAGATGTTCTTTGAAACCAACGAGAACAAAGACACAACATACCAGAATCTCTGGGACACGTTCAAAGCAGTGTGTAGAGGGAAATTTATAGCACTAAATGCCCACAAGAGAAAGCAGGAAAGATCCAAAATTGACACCCTAACATCACAATTAAAAGAACTAGAAAAGCAAGAGCAAACACATTGAAAAGCTAGCAGAAGGCTAGAAATAACTAAAATCAGAGGAGAACTGAAGGAAATAGAGACACAAAAAACCCTTCAAAAAATTAATGAATCCAGGAGCTGGTTTTCTGAAAAGATCAACAAAATTGATAGACCACTAGCAAGACTAATAAAGAGGAAAAGAGAGAAGAATCAAATAGATGCAATAAAAAATGAAAAAGGGGATATCACCACTGATCCCACAGAAATACAATCTACCCAGAGAATACTACAAACACCTCTATGCAAATAAACTAGAAAATCTAGAAGAAATGGATAAATTCCTCGACAAATACACCCTCCCAAGACTAAACCAGGAAGAAGTTGAATCTCTGAATAGACCAATAACAGGTTCTGAAATTGTGGCAATAATCAATAGCTTACCAACCAAAAAGAGTCCAGGACCTGATGGATTCACAGCCCAATTCTACCAGAGGTACAAGGAGGAACTGGTACCATTCCTTCTGAAACTATTCCAATTGATAGAAAAAGAGGGAATCCTCCCTAACACATTTTATGAAGCCAGCATCGTCCTGATACCAAAGCCTGGCAGAGACATAACCAAAAAAGAGAATTTCAGACCAATATCCTTGATGAACATTGATGCAAAAATCCTCAATAAAATACTGGAAAACCAAATCCAGCAGCACATCAAAAAGCTTATCCACCATAATCAAGTGGGCTTTATCCCTGGGATGCAAGGCTGGTTCAACATACGCATATCAATAAATGTAATCCAGCATATAAACAGAACCAAAGACAAAAACCACATGATTATCTCAATAGATGCAGAAAAGGCCTTTGACAAAATTCCACAACCCTTCATGCTAAAAACTCTCAATAAATTAGGTATTGATGGGACGTATCTCAAAATAATAAGA